>NC_043745.1:8192846-8282846 GCF_902148845.1 Salarias fasciatus
AGTGGTTTTGGTTATCTAAACTGTGACACAATAGTGAAGCTATAGAAAAGCTATAGATGAGATCAGAGAGCAGTGAAGTGTGTGTTCTGTTCTTTTGTGAAATTCTAAGCAGCAGGTTTTTGCTTTATACGCTACAGCAGGGAAGTGAAAACGCATAATTTGTACATTTTCGTTTCAAAGCATTTTTCCATTTACATTTCAGCATTCTGAAAACGATGCCTGTTTAAAAGGAAATATATTTTCACTCCAAGCACTTTTGTCGTTTAAATGGACACCCAAAATTTAGTGAAAGTTTTCCATTTTCACTTGAAAACATTTTCATTTAAACAGTCACAAGCAAATATAAACATGAATGCGTTGAACTTGAGGTCTAAAACCTTTATGACCAAGTGAGTATTTTCCTCACAAACCTTCAAACTAAAAAAAAAATAAACAGCTTATAAACAGTTTACATGTAGTTCATTATGTATTCGACACTGTATACATAAAAAAAAGCTGTTTTTCTAATTCAAATGAATGAAATCGATCATCTATAACACTGTTTCTCTCCTCCTTTCCCTCAGATCGATGAGCTTCCTGAAGGAGCCGTCAAACCACCTGCCAACAAGTACCCCATCTTCTTCTTTGGAACCCACGAAACGTACGATCTTTGACTTTACCGGGGAAGAAATCAGCTCCCGTTTTTAAACAGTAGCTTTTCTATATAAACACAGAGTTGCTTGTTCATTGATAACACGTCTGTCCCGTCATCATCAGTGTGCTTCACGCTTGATGACAGAATTTTACCCTTCAGTCTCAGCATTTCATAAATGTTTATTGTTTTCAAACCGGGCTGTTTTTTTGTCTGTTCTTGCACATGATCCCAGCAGTAATGAAAACAATAACAACTGTTTTTCTTTCTTTAGTGCTTTCTTGGGTCCAAAGGATCTTCTGCCCTACAAGGAGTATAAAGACAAATTTGGCAAGTCGAACAAGAGGAAAGGTTTCAACGAGGGCCTGTGGGAGATCGAGAACAACCCGGGAGTCAAGTTCACCGGCTACCAGGTCAGCTGATCTGTCTCTGTACCTGTTCCTCGTTCACCACTCAGGGAACCGTGGATCTGCAGCTTCACACTGATAAACGACTTCATTCTGCTTTTACTCCCGCAAAATAAAAGCCGTGTGTTTTTGTCTCGTGTGTGTTTGTTGTTGTGAAACAGACGATCCAGCAGCAGAGCTCTTCAGAAACAGAAGAGAGGGGCAACGCCGCCGACGGCAGCAGCGAGGGTGAGGAGGGCGACTCCATCGAGGAGGAAGACGACAAGGACAAGCTGAAGGAAGACAAGACCGGGTCCAAACGGAAAAAGACGGCCAGCTCCAAGGTACCGGCACCGGTACCAGACGTCCACTAACACAGGCTGGAACTGAAGGGACAACTGGATCGATCGTTGTAGTTTACTGTTTTCTGACACTTGCTCGGTAACCAGCTGTTCTGATGTGGCCAGTGCAGCTCGGTTTGACTTCCTAACTCAGCGACTTTCTCTCCGTTATAAAACGGCTGCAGATTAACTTCCAACAGTTCCACAAAGTGTCCAAAAAGATGAGTGGAGTTGTGGTTTTCCTTCATTGGGCTTCACATTGACCGACTGCGATGAGGTGGATCTCTGACAGAGCAGGAACATGTTGTCTGTCCTTCATGACTTTCCTCAAATCAGACTAGATAAACCAATACATGGAGTTTTTTCATGATGTTATAATGTGTTGTCGCTCTGCAGAACACAGATTCACTGATTTCACTGAAACAGGCTGAATTATGCTGTAAATACTCTCAGAGAACTAAATAAAGCCTTTCTGTTCATGAGCAGTCCTGGAAGGCCGCCTGGCTCGTTCCACCAGGTATGGATTTTGAAAGGAGGTCAAGCTGTTTGAATTTGTCCCGTTAGCCATCAGATATCCGTTTCCCTTCGCGGCGTCTGTCCCCAAAGTTCTGAGGTGAATGTCGACGACGGTCGTTGGTTTGAATCCCGTTGTGAAGGCTCCCAGTGCACTGCAGAGCTGAGCTCTGCCTCACTGTATGACAGCATCGCTGCTGTAAATGGAAGCAGCAGGCACACGCATCCTCTCCGTCGCCTAGCAACCACAGTTCCCTAGCAACCAGTCTCCATTACACACGGCATACGAGTGTGTGTGTGTGTGTGTGTGTGTGTGTGTGTGTGTGTGTGTGTGTGTGTGTGTGTGTGTGTGTAGCATCCAGGAGTCGTTGCTCATTTTTTATGCCAGTTTGAAACAAAGTACTCAGCAGTTAGTCTCAATTACTGCCTTTATTTTATTTTTACTGACACAGTGGTAACACACACAGACACGCGCGTGCGCTCACACACACACTGCAGGACGTCGTTGTGCGTCACCTTTGACATTCGAATGGTTTTCATCATTCTGTCACCCTTTTGTTGGAATCATCCACATGTGATCTGACATTATTGACAAAAAAAACCACATATTTCATAAAGAAATAGCATCTGAAACTTAATGTAATCAAAATCAAATCTCTATAACATACAAATATATTTTTTTATAAAATATGAAATATATAGTTTTATATATACTGTATATAAGATCAACCTTTCATATAAATATGGTATGTTGTGCACGGCGTCAGCCTGCCTCACTGTAACACTGAACAGCATTAAATTCTCCAAACTGAGAATATCTGTTAATTCTCCCTTTTTAATCAAACCGAACTGAGTTTAAGGAACAAACTTGATATTTCAATTTGTATTGTATTCCAGGTATAGCGAATTTGTGTCTCAAATCACACGTCATACAGTAGAATTTATTTGTGAAGAGATAAACCGAATGTGGACGAGACGGAGCGTAAACCCAGAGAGTTTATCATCGCGGATAATCACAACCTGCTGCTTTTCATGCTCCAGAAATCCTCCAAGCTGTCGAGGATCTCGTCCGGGGAGGACGACCTGGAGAAGGACGGGAAGGACGAGGACCAGAAGAGCGGCTCGGACGGCGGAGACGCCGACAACGACATCATCCAGAACACAGCCGACAGTAAGGTGGGGGCGCCAGGCGCCGTCAGCTTTACCTCCACCCTGAACTTGTGCCTGGAATCATCCCTGTCTGTGTTTTTTGCTGCTTCCCTCCCAGAACCAGCTGCTCATAGAGGAACATTAAAAGAGACGCGTGACGGGGACGTGGCTTTGTGCACCTGTGAAGTTTGAAAAGTGAACCTTCAGCAGGATTCCTCATCAGCGCCGCCTCCTGGCTGCCATCCTCACCTCCTCCTCGTCCTCCTCCTGTGTGTGTGTGTGTGTGTGTGTGTGTGTGTGTGTGTGTGTGTGTGTGTGTGTGTGTGTGTGTGTGTGTGTGTGTGTGTGTGTTGGATGCTCCATCACCGCTGCTGGCGGCGTGGGCATTCTGTCATCTTTCAGGCTGATTCAGAACTTGAGTTCCCCGGTGAGGCGCTGTGATAGGAAACGAAGCCCCGCCCATCGCGGACGCTCTGAAACACACCGCTGAAGATTTCTCATTCCTGAATGTTTGTAAGTCTCTGGTTCGAGGCGAAGAATATTTTAAGGGGCATTAGCTAGCTGAAGGCATTTCCCGCACTCTTTTGACCAAACGTTAGGGGCTGTGATGACTTTAATTGTGTTTATATGATGTTTTTTTTGTACTTTGGTCTAACGGACCAGGAAGAATCTTAACTCGTGAGGTGTGCCAGGTCGACAAGCTGTTAGATGACTGTAGGATATTGATGTCTGCTGTGGGTGGAGCTTTTTTCTCCATTTTAACTGTGATAGAGAGGAAAAAAGGCAGTGGAGTGTCATGTTTTGTAAAAGTCTGCCTGTGTGGGTTTTTCATGTTCAAGTGTATATTCTGAGCACCATGAAGCACAGAAAACTTCAGTAATAATCCAGAGCTCTGATGAAACAATGGCTCCATTATCATGTAGAGATAATGAACATATTCATTCATTCATTCATTAAAATTCTGTGGGCAGTGGACTCTTCTGATTGATATATCCATTAGAAATAGAAAAAAAAATACAATGAAATTCACTAAGTAGAAGGCCAATAAGTCCTGTTTGTAGATGCTGACTGTGAATAATCACGTATGGGTTTTTTTTTTGGCTTCATAAGGCGGCTCTTTAAAGGTGCATTAAGGAGTTTTTCAACTTTAAAAATACTTATTTTCCACCATAAATATGTTACACATTTTTAATGATGTGTACAATGTGCCCTGACATATTCATTGAAAGTACCTCTAACAGTGCTAAACTGTCACTTGAAAGTCACAGTGCCGGTCTGGCACCACAATTTTTTTTGGGGAGAATTTGAGAGGAATGACGTAATGTGTGCTCCGGCTGACCTGATTTAGTTAGGTTTCGTTTTGTCCGCCATTACTCTGCGAGATGCTTAGTGAGCAACAACTGAGCAGGATCTTCCAGAAAGTAAGAAAAGACTGGCTTCTAGCACTGCCACAGCTCCAGCACAGACCCCACCAGGTAAAAGAAACGTAAATTTTACTCGAGCGCAACTAAAAGAGCGAGGAAGGAGTTCCCCTCTTCCGTGCACGCAAGCCACAGGCACAGGTGTTTCACTAAGCTGCATTACGCCCAAGGCCTGCAGGGGGCGCTGTTTTGCATAAAACGTGCAAACTCCTTAATGCACCTTCAATACTGAACAGGTCTTCTGCTATAATGAGCAACTTATAAAACACAGGAAAAATTACATTTCTGTTGATGGAGAACAGAAGCAAACAGAGTGAGACACTGCAGCTGCTGTGTCTCTTTAAATGCCATGAAATACGTTTTCAAGGATGAACGTAAATGTAGCAACAAACCATGATAGTAGGCTGAGGCGGGCGTTCTGTGGAGTTGATTTAGGCTTAAAGATCTCTGTGTGAATTTCAGAGGGCCATTTGAACCATAAATGTATGTATTTCCAGTAAAATGGGAAGCATAAAGGGCGTGTCCAATAGAGATGTTCCGATACCATTTTTTGCCTCCGGATACCGATTCCGATACTTTCACTGTTGGTATCGGCTGATACCGAGTATACTGATCCGATACCAGTATATTATGAAATAATACCATGCCACACCGCTCGACTGTCACATGATTATCATTCTGGTAAGGCCTGGCTCAGGTTAAACCCTCTAAAACATGAATCAATACAGCAAAGTCAAGCCATTTATTTTTAAATAGAACAGGATAAAAAACAGCAGTACAAATGCAATTGAAGTAAATCAATCTAGGAATAATTATTTTCAATAACTTAAAGTGCAGCCCCAATATTTTTAAATTAAAAGGGAATTTAAAAAGAACAGTATTAAACAGTAGTGCAATGACAACTTAAATAAATCTAGGAATATATGTTGTTGCATTTTTAAATTAAAGTGCAGACACAATATTGTAAAATGAAGTCGTTTAGATAAAACAGTATAAATAACAGTAGTGCAACAGTAACTTAATAAACAAATCTAGAAATATATTTTTTAATTAGGGTGCAAACATAACATAGTAAAATAAACAGGGCGTTTAAATAGAACAGTAAAAAAATAGTTCAACAGCATCTTAAAAGATTACTTTCCAAAATGTTATCGCCAAAAACCAACCTATGAAGTTAAATCCAAAGAGCAGAAGCTGTACTCTTAAATAATAAAATAGGCTTCTTTAAGCTGTACATCTGTCACGTGATCCATTCTTCTTCTTCTCAAGAACAGCAGTTGCAGCACAGTAACACGGCAAAGAACCGTGTCAGAGCTAACAACCAGCAGATGGCAGTAGTGCAACCAACGGGATGCAAGCTGCCAAAACATCCCAGAAGAAGAAGGGTCAGTGCTAACAGAGCTAAAGGAGCTAACGGAACGGACCAGTACATAGATTACTAATTTAATTAATGACGTGGTATCGGATCGGTGCCTGGACTCCAGTACTCGCCGATACCGATGCCAGCATTTTTGGCAGTATCGGCGCAGTTTCCGATACTGGTATTGGAATCGGAACAAATCTAGTGTCCAACATGTGATTGACATTTTCAGTTGCTGTTTATGAGATCCCCAGCGGGAGACGCTGTAAAGCTGCATAATTCAGGCTGCACCATGATGTTTGAATATAAGATGTGTGATAACGTAACGAAAAATACAAACATTTGAGTAGATGAGGTTCATATTTTTATGCTTTGGGATTTTTTACTTCTAATAACAGTGCTCTTTCTCTTGCCCCAACTTTACACTTTAGCTCTGATAGAAGAAGAAGCAACTTGTTTACCTTTAGGTTTTGTTATTCTTCCTTCATTTCTATTTTTTTGCTTCTAACTTCTTTTGTAAAATGCATTTTGCCAGGTGATGTCGCCATAAAGATACATTTTGCATTATGCATCAGAAAGTGGGAGAGGTATTCAGGAATCCAAAGCAGAATTAAAAATTATCCTTAAATCTTAAGATATTTTATAACACTTTCCACAAAGACAACATTCCAATGTGAAAATATGCTCATGATGATAAATATTTGACAATTATGTATAACAGATGAAAAAGTAGCTCATCAGGAAACCCCTCATGTCTCTAAGTTATGAACTGTTATTGTAACAAGAAGAAACTACAAAATTAAAGTATACCATATAATTAGAGCTTGAGAACTAGGCTAATGGGTACAATTTTTAAAAAAAATACTGCAATTACTCAAAACAGGTAAAATTCAAACCCCAAAACTTAACAAGAAGACTGTAAAAATTGGCTGGATTTTTTTTTCTTTTCTTTTTCTTTTAAGTAGACTCAGTCATTCTCATATCCAACACAAACCGTTTGCCCGGTAAACAAGAGAAACCTTCATCAGTGTTGTTGGAAAGTGATTTATTATATGTACTCTGAGCATCACTTTCACGGTAGTTTGTTAAATATGCGTCACAATTGAACTCTAGCTGTGACCTGGAACCATGAGTAGAACACTGTCGAGTCACTGTCGTCACTCTGAGGCAGAATCGGGCGTCTTAACTTCACCCCGGTGCTTCGTTATAACACGTCCACTATATTTATCCAGGCTGTTGCAGACCCACTCGTTCTGTCACCAACACCCGTCAGTGTACAAACGCATCTGATAAGACCACCGTATATATATATATGCATACATATAAATATAAATATATATATACATATATATAATCTAATCTCCTACCGTCTATGATATATGTTGGTATTGCAGTGTACTGATCACTCTAGTTGTAGCTTGAAATAGGATTTTTTTTTAAACGAGGATAATTATGGGAGTGACTTAATGGAATATTCAGTAGCCGTCCAAACATTACCCATCACGCTATATGTTACTCATTTATGTAACCAGAAAAAAGATGAATGGAAGTACATAGATAAATGTATGGAGTGTTGTGCACAACAGGGTTACACATTGTAACTCCCTATTAACTCTATCTGTATATTTTACTTATGTTGTAGGATATAGGACCACTATTCTTACTGGGATTGCTCTAGATAACGGCTCATCTTTTTATGGAAAAGTGACACATCTGTTCTTCTGTGTACCTGTGAGATAGATCACTGTATATTTCAGAGCTTTTTATAGTGGCATGCCCTACTGTTGTTCTCCACAGCTTTATTTTACAAGTGTCCATCAGGCCTTAGTTAAAAATCTGATGTTTGTTGAAAACAAATATTCATTTTTAGTTTATTTCTGTTGCCTTTAAACATTTCCTTCCATGATGAGAGTTTATTGCAGTCATGATGACACTTGATTGCTTTTTTTACTTTTTTTTTTTGTCCTTATGGATACAGACCATTTCTTTTTAAATGATTATGAAACCTTCTCTTTGTAAACTTTTCCCTCCTCCTTCGACTCTTTGTTATGCTCGTATTCAGAACATGATTTGAGTTTTCCAAGTTTGTAATTTACGGTAAACTGTTTTTGCTGTTTATGGACGAGACTTTTACAAAATAAACTTATTGGAATGCAGAAAGAGGCTGTAATGCTGGTGTGCGCACGCACACACACACACACACACACACACACACACACACGCACAGTCTTGTATTTCTATCCTTGTGGGGACCTTCCATTGACTCCCATTCATGTCTAGCCCCTAACCCTGACCCTTACCCTAACCCTAACCCACACCACAACAAAGCCTAACCCTAAAGAAATGTTTTTGCACTTTTACTTTTTTCAGTAACAACAACATGGTCAAGAAAACACTGTTTCTCCTACTTAGGACCGGAAAAAGGTCCCCACAAGGCACGTCGTTCCACGTTTTGCTATCCTTGTGGGGACATTTGGCCCCAACAAGGATAGAAATACGAGAACACACACACACACACACACACACACACACACACACACACACACACAAGCGGCATGCGCACACAGATGTCTTTACCTATCACCTCAGTTTCCGTCCCTGGTGTTTAGTCCTCGTGCAATCTGTAACAGACACAACACGACACAACACTGAGACTCGAGCTGAGGCATCAGAGATGCTGCCACTTTACTGAAAGTCATACTATCAGAGGGAGTTTGGAAAAACACAACAGCTAGTTCAAGGAGATTTCTGGACATGTCACTGTATTTTGCACCAGACAAAAAATAAAAAATAAAAAAATAAAACAGTAGAACTACTTTATTAAACCAAGGGGGAAATTGCTGATAACGGCTAAGTTAAGATTGTAGTCATTTTATTTTTCCGAAAAAATTGACATTTCAGTCATGTGTACTCTGCATCAGTTTAAAGTTTAATTCTAAATTTTAAAATTAATTTCATGATGACACTGGGTTGTGTGCTACGGTGGCCCAGAAGGGTCAACGCCACAATGCTACTGAAAAAACCACATCCAAAGTGATCCCTCAGTGGTGGAAAGAACTGGCTTGTTTCTGGGGGACAGTGTTTTCTGGTGCAACCAAAGCAGAGCCAAATGATGGACAGCAGAGTACAGACACAACATTTTGACAATTTAAATATGGTTACCAAGATTCCTGATTTCTGAAAACATGTAATGACATTCATCACAATCATCGAGCAGCAGCATTTTACTTAACGTTTCATTAAACTCTCCAATAGTCAAAATAGTCCATCAGTACTACATTGCCCCCGGAAACAAAGTCAGAACTTTTAATGTCATCATTACACTGTTATTATTATTTCACAGACAACAGAAGGGATAAACATCACATTAACATAAACTGGCCAACAAAAGAAAAACATGCCAGGGGTCACGAGTAAAAAATTAGTAGTAGCACAATCTCATAAATTTAAGCTTTCTTGTTTTCATCAGCAGATATTGATTTAAAATACTTTTGCAGTGCTTTTGTGAAGACACAAAAAAGAGGTTTTTCTTTAGCACATTCACATTTTTGGGTATGAAAATTTACAAGCAAGACAAATGACTTTAAGTTTGAATAGAAATATTTTCAACTGCAGTGAGTCGGCAAAAAGCCCAAAAGTACACTTTGTGGCATAAGCTCAAATTTACCAAAGATATAATCCAAGATAAATGTTTTTCATTTGATGTTAATGTGGTATCAATCTCTTCTGTTACATGTTTCATGAATGAAAATAAGAAATAACAGACGGAACTACATTACCCAGCAGCACCGCGTGTGGCTCTCTGCGCAGTACCCGCGCGCAGCTTTGGCTCGTGCCGGGACCGGCGCGCTGACGGACACGCTGACGCACGCGCAGTCTGCAGCGGCATTTCGGCGGTGAAAAGGAAGGAGCGACGCAACCGGAGCGGCGCGGAGGCGAAACAGGGGCTCATAGCGACAACGCCAAGTTAGCGTGCTTCCCAGCATCGCGACAGAGAGCAGAGTTCGGGGACATGGCGGATAAAGAAGGTGCGGGGAACGGAAGCTCCCTCTGCGGGGTTGGCTCGCGTGCCGCCCGGTGCTCCGTTAGCATGACATGCTAGCTCTCTGTAGTGAAGTCCTGTCAAGACTCTGTGTTGTCTAATGAAGAAGAGGCAGATGTGCTCCTCTTCCTCCAATAAATGCTAATTTAAGTATGATTTATTAAATGTTTCTAACACGTGCTTATGCCTTCATTCAGTGTTTTGGATGTTTATAGGCATTCAGGCAAATGAATTACAGCTTACTGTCAAATTGCAATGAAATCAATCATAACAGCACGTTTCTATAGGTTATTGCAATAAATAGGGAGCTTCTGGGTATTCTCTAATGCTGAAACTAACTTTTCCTTTACTTCCAGTGTATGATGATGCAGTGGAGGAAAGGGTGATCAATGAGGAGTACAAGATCTGGAAGAAAAACACCCCTTTCCTCTACGACCTGGTGATGACCCACGCCCTGGAGTGGCCCAGTCTCACTGTGCAGTGGCTTCCAGATGTCAACAGGTGTGCAGCAGTGTCTCCAGATTAATGCACGTGATCCCAGCTGCACTTTGAACATTTGTGACATCTTCATTACTCTCCTTACCGCCACTGTCTGATGTGACTGCACCACATGTATAAAATAATCTACTAGATTTCTATTATCAAACTCTGGCGTTTATTTTTCTACAGAGCCATTCTGTCAACACCTCCATTTTCCTCACTGTCTTGTTTTGTTTTTTTACTGCCTATTTTTGCACATATCTAATAATTATGCTTCCTTTTATGTTTGTTTGCACAACAAATCCATGACTGGAGAATGAATTTATTCATCACAGAAGCAAGTGTTTGTTTGGCAAAGCCTGTGTTTATAGTTCATGTCGATGCTACTTGCAGGCCAGAGGGGAAGGACTACACAGTGCACAGGCTGGTTTTGGGGACCCATACATCTGACGAGCAAAACCATCTCGTGATTGCGAGCGTCCAGGTACCAAACGACGATGCGCAGTTTGATGCCTCGCATTACGACAGCGAGAAAGGAGGTAGGTGTGCAGACATTGTTATTTTGAGTAGATCAAAAAAATTACTATGTGTGAGTAGTGTTGATGTTTCTCAAATCAGGAACTGAGCAACACAGTGGCTTTGATAAATATGCAATACATCATGTAACTCTGTTACAGAGATTAGGCTCAGAACACCAGGAATATGTTACTGTTTTTGGTGATCAGCTGAGTCGTGTGTGTCCACTCTGTGTGCTTAAACCACTTCTATTCTGTCTCCTGTGTTTTCCAGCAGGTAGGTCATCTCGTGTGTAGGTGGGCTGGAATCTCTCCTATCCATTCTCCTGCCAGAGGTAGTATTAGCATGTTAGCACGCAACTGAACAATGTGAAGGTACAGTGAAAATCTCTAAAGCAGTACAAACACAGAGCCGCCATTGCTTCTCTTAATCAGTGAGGAAGAGATAACTGCTTTTTTGTTCTTCCATGAATCGTGACTGTTTCGAGGAGCTTATTTTCAATCATGTGCAGACAGAACAGGTGGATCTCTTATAGATTAGTGTAACTGGCAGTGTCACAGGTTTACTCTGGACTTCTGTTTTCTAAGTCCAGCTTCAGATAAACTACAGCCCGAGCTTGCTGTCTTTTCAGAGTTTGGTGGGTTTGGTTCCGTCAGTGGGAAAATAGAGATCGAGATCAAGATCAACCACGAGGGAGAGGTGAACCGAGCACGCTACATGCCGCAGAGCCCCTGCATCATCGCCACCAAAACTCCCACCTCTGACGTGCTGGTGTTTGACTACACTAAACACCCCTCCAAGCCAGGTGAGATCACCACTGATTACGAGTTTAGAACCGCACACATGCCTGCTCTGAAGTGAATCACACATTCTTATATACATTTGTTTTTTGTTTGTTTTTTTGTTGTTGTTTTTTTCCCAGATCCGAGTGGGGAGTGCAGTCCTGACCTCAGGCTGAAAGGACACCAGAAGGAAGGCTACGGTCTCTCCTGGAATCCAAACCTTAGTGGAAACCTGCTCAGTGCCTCCGATGACCATGTAAGTGAGAAGAGCCGAGGTTGAGCAGAAAACGTGCAGAAAGTGCTTGGAGAGGAGAGCTAACCTGATTACAGTGAGTCAGAGCAGAGCCGAAAGGGTTTTTTCCACCAGATCCACTTTAAGTCGACTATATGAGAAAATATATTAGATTAGATGACTCAAGCATTTCTGTGTGAGAAGAACTTGGATGCTTTAGCAGGTTGCAGTGACATTATTTCATTTAAATTGTCAAATATCATTAATTACTCCTCTAGAGAAAATCTCCTTCCTCTGTAAATGTGCTGATATTGTGCATGAATAAAGTTAAAATTCTGTGATTTGAAAGGTCAGAATTCAGACGTCCCCTGAATGTCACGTCAGGAGGGCGTCCAGTGTGAAACATGATCTCAGTCAGACGTATGGATCACACAGTCAGCTGTGATCAGAAGAATAAAAGACAATTATTGTCATGTTAGATAATGTTTCTGACTCATTAGCGCTCTGCGCTGCAACGCTCGAGCTCACTGTCCTGTCATTCGGCGTGGGAGTCAGCCGTAAAAATTAGACCAGTCACATAAGATCCATGTGAAATGAGTAATACTGATTCACTCATACTGATTTCAAATTAGAGCTGCAGCAAACAGTCTGACATTCAAACGTTCTAGTCATCAACTATTCGGTTGGTTAATTGACTTCTCTAAAAAAGCTGTTTAGCTAACTGGTCAGTTTTTCATTATTGTTGTTTATTCAAGTTGGTTGAACATGCAAAATGTAAAATAAAGAATATATTTGATATATGAAGATAGAAGTTTTTCCAGAAAGAAAGCAGAGTCTCTAATTTTCTGCATTTAACAACTCCTATCCAAACATAGTAAAATTTCATTACATATATGGATAAATAATTTAACATTTAACATGAATGAATCACAGTAAAGGGACATTTCATAAGTCTATGATGGCCTGTCTGACGCGCTTCCTCTTCTTATGTTGGTGCATTATTGTCATATGACCCACTAGAAACACCATTCTTGCGTTCAGTGTAGAATGATCCCACATGTTGGAGATGAAATTAAGGTGACGACTGTTGTGTATCGAGTTTGATTGTGAATTCGAATCCAGTTCAGTCACGTTGACGGAGGCCGATTTGAGTCTGACCTGAGTGGTAAAAGACCAGCTCCGTCCCGTGTAGAGCTGTTGGTGTCCTTCAGGGGAATTTGGCCGCCCGTCTGGCTTTTTCCTAGAGACAGCAAATCAATGAGACGTTCTAATTCAGATTACTTGAGCACATTTGCCTTGAGTGAAGGATAGAAATTAAGAATGCTTGTGTTTTCCTCCAGACCATCTGCCTATGGGACATCGGGGCCAGCTCGAAGGAAGGCAAGGTGGTGGACGCCAAGACCATCTTCACCGGCCACACTGCAGTGGTGGAAGACGTCTCCTGGCATTTGCTCCACGAGTCGCTGTTCGGCTCCGTCGCCGACGATCAGAAGCTCATGATGTGAGTCACTGATTGAGGCACTCCTTGTAATTGTGTTGTTTTTTTTTTTGTTTTTTTTTTGCTGTCTCTGACTTCTCTCCGTCCCCCACCAGATGGGACACTCGCTCTCACAACACCTCTAAAGCCAGCCACGCTGTGGACGCTCACACTGCCGAGGTCAACTGCCTGAGCTTCAACCCCTACAGCGAGTTCATCCTGGCCACCGGCTCCGCGGACAAGGTGAAGACGAGACGTCACAACACAAAGTCCTGCTCCACGTCAGTGATTATGTAAACAACACAACTGAGATCAAGCCGGATTTGTTTGTTTCTCTCAGACTGTTGCTTTGTGGGACCTGAGGAACCTGAAACTCAAGCTGCACTCCTTCGAATCCCATAAAGATGAGATTTTCCAAGTAAGGACTGCACAATACAAAGAGTTCGGTCTTGTTCATGTGTTTATACAAATGTGAACTTGTTTTAATTCCTCTAAATAATGGCAGAAACTTAAAATGTTCCTCGGCTTGCAGTGGCGTTTCTCCTGTGGCCTGTTTTACTCTAAACTTTGCAGAGCCAATCGACACTGACACCAAACACACTTCGATAAATATTTATTCATTCTGCAGCTTAATCCTATTTGACCTGCTCTGTGCTCGTTTCTATGGCAACAGCAGTGTCACTTCCCACATGACTGGGCCGGCTGTCGTGCTGCTGTCTCAGACGTTTGAAGGCCCTGAGGAGGTTTCTTTTCTTGTTCTGCTCATTAGGTCCAGTGGTCTCCTCACAACGAGACCATCCTGGCCTCCAGCGGCACCGACCGGCGTCTCAACGTCTGGGACCTCAGGTAAACATCCCCACCTCCGTTTAACGCTGGAAACAATATATATGTGAAGAGTCCTCTCCAGCTTGATGGACTTTGTTTCTTTTTTCTCCTGCAGTAAAATCGGAGAGGAGCAATCGGCAGAGGATGCCGAGGATGGACCGCCGGAGCTGCTGGTACGTCATCTTACTGTCTGACGGTTAACAC
This sequence comes from Salarias fasciatus, assembly GCF_902148845.1. Lineage (NCBI taxonomy): Eukaryota > Metazoa > Chordata > Actinopteri > Blenniiformes > Blenniidae > Salarias > Salarias fasciatus. The sequence continues at coordinate 8,207,206 of NC_043745.1, forward strand.
CTCTCCTCCAGTTGTTTAGTTTTACTCTGCAGAAGTGCTTTAAGATGACTGTTTTATTATTTTTACATACTCATCGTTGACATTTTTATTTGTCAACAGTACAGCCTGGAACACACACCCATTTGAGCAACTATTTTGAGAGGAAGAATAGCAGGGAATTTTGATGTAGAGATTCTACATTTGTGCTTTTCGTGTCATGAAGTCCTAAATTAGACATGGAAGATCAGCTTGGTGACATTTTAATTACACAACTTTAAGATTCATGTCACCTCTGAGTGCCGAGTACTGATCTCTCACATCCATATCCTGACGGGTTGCCTTGCCCCGTGGGCCTGTTTACCCCTCTGAGGTTATTAAAGCACGTGTCCTTCCCTCAGTTCATCCACGGTGGACACACGGCCAAGATCTCAGACTTCTCCTGGAACCCCAACGAACCCTGGGTCATCTGCTCGGTGTCCGAGGACAACATCATGCAAGTGTGGCAGATGGTGAGTACAGCAACACACACACACACACACGTCAGCCGTGCACACGCCTGCTGCTCCTGCAGTCTCTTGCAGAAAGTTTGACCAGCTTGCAGGGAGGTATGTTTGATGGACTGTTCCACGTCTGCCTCTCCCTTCCAGGCGGAGAACATCTACAACGACGAGGAGCCGGACAACACGCCTGCTTCAGAGCTGGAGGCTCAGGGGTCGTAACCCTCCTGCAGCCCTGTCCCGTGTCGACTCCTCCTCATTCCCAGAGCTTCACGCCCAGTCCAGCCTCTCCTTTTCCCCCTCTGGCTTATCTCAAGTGCAACAGGAGCTGCTGGGGAGTCGGAGGCAGCTCAGACCGTTGGCTCCCGTCTCATTTTGCTTTCACCCAGGTACCTAAAAGCACAGAACGCTCGGAAAAAAAAAAAAAAAAAAAGATTTGAAACGCTGTCCCTGCTCAGGTGGTCTCTCCAGCAGTGTTTGTGGTGAACCAATGCAAAGTCACCAGAAACTCTGCAGACCAGTTAAATTTGAAAGGGCCAGATCGCCTTACAGATGCTGAGCTCCCCGAATGGTCTCCTGTCCGGCTGAACTCCGCCATCCTCCTCCTCCTCCGTTCGCGATATTGTTCCCAGCAGACATGTTTTGGTTCAGACATTCCCGGCTGCTTCCGCCTTCCTCCCATCAGGTACATCAACACTTTGGGTTCTGTGGGCCTGAGTAGGAGCGCTTGAGGGAAACCCACTTTCCTTTCATTTCTTCTGTTTGTTACATAATGTGAAAACGCAGTTTTGTTTCCTGCGCCACAAATTGCAATAAAGCTTTTGTAACTTTTCAAAAACAAGTTTGGGAATACTTTGTTTAAATCAATACTGTAAAGAAAAGATACAAAAACCCAGGTGTTACAAATTCTACAAAAAGTTTATTGAAAAGCAAGACAAGACTAGAAGAACATTGTACAATCAGAAGGGGGGGGTGGGCTCATTTTTTATTTAGAAGGGGAAAAAAGCTCTTCGACTCTCTAGTGACTCTCGCCTCGTTTCACAGTTAGTCTCACCTGCAGAGGTAGATTGTGACGTTACCTGAGAGTGAGTCTGGGGCCGAGGGAAACAAGGAGGAAACATTACCCAAATCTGCACGGTGTGGATCTTACAGACTACAGTAGAGTGGCTCTCAGGCCTCAACCTCACAGGAAGTGTGTGGTTTGTCTCGCAGGGAGAAGTTGAGATGATGCCCACAGATGCGGGACTGTCGCGTTATTAGAGCAGGACGCAGTGAGGCAGCGAGGTGAAAGTGTGACATCCAGGAAAAGTGCTAAATGACAAACTGAAGCGCGGCGTCTCTCCCTTGATGAGCCCCGAGAAGAGGAGGAAGGCAGACGTCACCACAAACGAGATCCGGAGCTGCAGGTACATTCACCTTATCGACCGTTTACACACACACCCCTCCGCTCACAATTCCTACTCATAAGAAATCCATATCTTTTAAAGAAAAGTAAATGACATTCAATAATAAAACTCATAGTTATTAAGTCACTCTGCTATCTTTCGTGTCGGTAATAACTCGTCGACTCGGCGCAGATTTTGTGGGAAATCGAACGACACGGTTTGGTTTGTGGACATTCAGTTTTCACGTCTTTACATCAGGTCATTCATTCAAACCGCCACTAGTTTTAAAGTTGATTCTAAAAGCCTTATAAACCAACTGCATTCAGCATCGCACCACAAACGACCAACCTTCAGTCAGCCACACACAGAGAGATACAATACTGATGATCGCTCTTGCACCGTCTTCCAGATTGCACAAAACAGGCTGAATCCTTTCCAGTCCATCACTTTACCACGCTTCTGTCAGGGCCGTTATCAGTACAGTACTGTACAAACCAGGAGGTTTCAGAGACACTTAAAACAAAAACACTTCTTAGCACAGACATATTTAACTTATCAATTTTTGTTTACCTTTCTTCCGTTCAGTCTAGGTTGATTTTAACGCACAGCAGGAAATAGCTCAATCAGATGTTGATTCAAGTTGCCGCCTTAAGAGATGAGTGCTGCTGCAGTGAGGGTCTGGAGAAATGACGGCAGGAGGCTCAGGCTGCGTCTGAAGCACCAAGACCTGCATGTGCAGCTTCAGGCGATTTCATTCATGAACTGATGGGACAGAGACCGTTTGGCGTCAACAATGCGGCAAACTGACTCGCTCGCCGTTTAGACTGGTGTCGGAAAAGGTGGCGTCATTGGTCCTCACTTCAGAAGAGAACTACATCTCTTTCAGCCAATCAGATCGCACGCTGGCTGGAAATACAAACATGATGGTATGTGATGAGAATTTCCAAAGAGATTGCGAGCCCAGAGAGCAACTTGAAGAGGGAAACGAAAAAAACCAGCCAATTAGACTTTGAGTACCTTCAACCGGACTGCGTGACGTCTTATGAAAATAGTTATGCTAGAAAACAGGGAGTACGAAGTGCTCGCCACAAAGCCAATTATTCCAACCCATGTAAATGTAATAACCGAGTTCTCACGCTAGAGCACAAAAAGAGGGGCTTGTGTGCAGAAGACTGTCTAGAACTTATAAAGACAGGAAATCTATCTCCATTGAGGATTGTTTCACTGGAGGCTCCTTCAGTCCTGCTGCGAGCTGCTGGCCTCTGCAGGCTGGCTGCTCGGCTGCGCAGCAGCAGCAGCAGCCGTGGCGGTGGTGGTGGTTTCGTGGTCAGCAGCCAGTACCGGGTCCAGTTCAGGTGGTCTGGGAGCTTGGTGGATGCCCCCCGACTCCAGGCCGTCGCTCTGTGCCGAATCCTCGGAGTCGTCCTCCTCCTCTCCCTCCTCCTCGGCCGACGGCTCCTGCGGCGTGGCTTCGGGAGGCGCCGCGCTCTCCTTGTCTCCCTGCTCCTGGAGCAGGCTGAGCCGGTTGTTGAGGTCGTTCCTCTCCTTCTGCAGAGCCCTGCACAGCCGCTCCAGCAGCTCCAGCTTCCCCTGCAGCGCCTTGAAGTGGCCGTCCCGCAGGGTTTTCTGCAACACAACGTCAGCGTTCAGGCTTATTTCTCATTTAGAAAGTGTGACACCAGGTTTTGAAGCTGGAACGAGGAGTGAAAGACCTGGAGAGATTTATCAGAGCGTGAAGACATCAAGACTAGAAGCTCCCTGGCCTGACTTCTTGTCATGCAGCTTCCCACCAGCAGTTTTTAAACAACATGGTGGGAAATCAAGATGTGTCCTATCACAAACCTGAGAGGTACATTTAAAATTCCATGTGTTAAATATGGATTCCTAAAACATACTGAATTAAAAGCTACTGTATTTTTCAGGCTATAAGGGGGACTTAAACTCCTTTAATTTTTTCAAACACTGACAGTGCGCTTGATGTATGAACGACACGGCCACCACAGTCAGGAGCCTGGTGGTGTGACGAGTCCCAGAGCCAACAGATGGCGGTCATGCAACCGTTGGGATGCCACCTGCTGAAAAGCCCAAAGAAAGAAGGACGCCACAACGGCGCCTGTTAACATCACTTAATCCGCCTTATTACTGATTTACATACTTTATATTGTAGCATCGTTGCTGTATTTATTATTTCTTACCGGTACGTTGTGCTCTGTGAATTCCTACATTTTCAATTTATCTGAGCACACAGCTGTGGCGTGAGTGGCTGGGAGGGAGCAGGGGGCGGGACCAGGAAGTGAGTGTGTGCATGTGTGTCGGAGCGAGAGCAGCCTCTCAACTGTTTTTTCTTCAGGTTAGATTGTTGTTTTGCTGTAGTGTTGCCGTGGTTACAGCCACAGTAAGTTCTGAAGCTTAATAAAGCAGGATTAAGAATCCAACTCGTCTTTCTGTCAGCTGATCCGCTGGACGTTACATTATCGTTACCTGGGGTGTGTTATGGCCCGAAAAAAATTGCACCCGTTTCTGCAACTTAAGGCAGAACTCATTTAAATGTGTGAGCAGGTGTTCTGAAAGGACACGCAGGATGTTGTGACCACAGCGGGTTTGAACTTTGACCCCGTTTCCAGATGCAGCTCTGTGATTGATGACACCACAGCAGCTCCTGTTGAGAGCACTCAGGCCTAATCTGCAGGAAAGGAATATTTTACAGGCCATGTTCACTGGACTTCTGTCTCAGTGTGGAGCCGACTCTGAGGGGAGGACACAGATACGGTTAATCTGGAGTATATTTTGGACGATGTTGTTTTAGATGAAGCGACTGTTCCGACTTGTGGATCGCTGCCAACAGACACAGCAGAGCTGTGTCACTTCCTGAAGACGTATGGCATGAACCGGACACAGTATGAGTTGGTGGTTTTAAACTTGTTTTTTCTTGGATTCCCCTGAGAATGCTTCTGAAAAAAGGCTCTGAATCCCCTCACTTACCTCAGATATGCCAAACATACAGTGCAGCCAAACGCTGCTATTGTCATCCAACAAAAAGAAGCTTTCTAGCAAGGATCTCATTATGGTTTTCTCTGACAGGTACAAGTAATTTTTTTTGGCAACGTTAGAGCAGCAATTCACTGTGAACCAGTCAAGTATTTAATCTTTCTTTCCTCGCTGGCAGCGACTGTTTTTCATTTCCTTTGTACTGCCAAGACCCTCCACCACAGAGAGAGTGCAACACGAGGCTCACCTCCTCTGCCATCTGCAGCAGGGCCTGGTTGTTGCTCTCCCATTTGGTCCTCCACTGCGTTGTTTCCTTTTCCAGCTTCTTGATCTTCTTGGTCATCTGGAGATGAAGCCACAAAGTTAGCGTCCAGCAGGGGGCACCGCTGAGATTCAAGCTTTTCAGTCGCTCACAGAGAAGAGACCACTTCACTACCCTCACCTTCTCCATCTCTTGTCTGAAAGTGGTGAAGACCTCGTTACTTTTCGCCAGAGTGCTCTGGAACTCCTCAAACTTGTCCATGTAGAGAGAGAGCTGAGGAACGGAGACATCCACACGTCACTCTCACACCGTTCCAGCCACGGCGTGGGCGTTCTGATCCGGGGGAGAACCGTCTGCATGTGTACCTGCTGCTTGAGCTGCGCTTCCTGCTCCTTCATCAGCTCACACTTGCGTCTGGACTCTGTGGCGTCTTTCAGCAGCTGAAGTGTCACAACAAGTCGGGCGTTAAAGACATCATGTTTTACTCACGCAGAGATGCTGCCACGCAGAAAGAGGCTCTCACAAAGTCTCGCTCCAGCTGCTGCTTCTCCTCCACTTCCTTCATCATCTCTGTGATTCTCTGCAGCTTGGCGTCCATCAGCTGCTGCTGCAGCTCCTTGTGCTTGAACACTTTGTCGATGTGCTGTGAAGAGACATTTCCATCAGGAGGAGCAGCCACTGCGACCACTTTTATCACATCTCGATTCAGCACGTGACGCATGAAGCAGAATTAAAGGTGCAATAAGTAATATTACATCACATAATGCACTTTTTCCTCCTCCAGTGTGGATTTTAACATCATAGAGCTTAAGTATCTGTCAACATGCTCTGGCTCGCCGGGCGGTGAGCCTTTTCCCTGCGACAGACGCGTCTCACCTCCTCTCTGAGCTCGTACTGCTCGATGAGCTTCTTGAGCTTGTCGGCCAGCTCCATGTTCTCCTGCCTCAGCTTGATGTTGTGGGCGCTGTGCTGATCCATCTGCGCCTCAATGTCAACCAGGGTCAACTGGAAGTGCTGCATGGCCTCCTTCCGCTGCTCCTCGTACTCCCGGGACCGCTGGGCGTTCTCCTCCTGCCGGGTGTCAGAGAGGAGGGGGTCAAAGCACTGAAACCACCCCCGATCCAGCTTCACCTTGTGGCAGCGTGACGGCTACCTTCAGCGTCTTGTTGTGCCTCTGCAGCTCCCGACACAGACTCTCCAGCTTGCTGCGGGCCAGGATGGCCTTGCTGTGCTCTCCCTGCAGGTGAACCTTCTCCTTCACGATCTGGGACTGCTTCTTCTGCAGGGCCTTCAGCTGCTTCTGCATGCAGCGGCTCTCCTCCAGCTGAACACAGCACACAGTCACGTCACACACCGTCATCAGCGCTGGAGCAAGCAAAAAGTCCACTCCACTCTGGACATCTGCCATGGACTGATTGTACACTTTGTCCCATTTGTCAGGTTTTTATTGGCTCCCATTATCTGACACCAGTAATATAACAGAGAGCAGGGCTGTGATAACTTACAGATACAGGTCCTGTTCAGTGTGATCCTGCATGACCTTGTTAATGTCTCCTATCTGTTCAATCCCTCATGTTGCTTTTATGCATTCATCAAACTTACACACTGCGCTGCCTGTGAAGGCCTGACGGACAGTTGGCTCACAGCTGCTTCGAACCATTTAACTCAGCTCACACATCCGGAGGCTGGAGCCACATTAACCGTTAGCTGCTCGGTATCTGTGATTTCAGAATCCAAGAAGACGCACTCACAGGCCTGACTGGCCTCCATTCAACTCACCAGGTCTGCATACTTCTTGCACAGAGCAGCGAGTTTCTCCTCAGGAGTGGCCAGAGAGTTGAGAGCTTGCATCAGAAGAACCACCTCTTTTCCTGGAACACGACAGAGACGCAGGATGAATCAGAGAGAGTAAACAAGAGGCTTAGAAACAAAACAATGAAATAAACACAGGCTGGTTAGCAGGGAACTGCTGTAGTTTATAATCTAAACTACTTTTCAGAACTGTTCAGTTGTGGGGTCCAACTTCACAGGAGCCATTACGCTGGTGTTGACGTGTACAGTTCTGATTTTCACACCAGTGATCTAAACAACTTAAACATTAATTAAACTACATACAAAGAAATACGGATGTTTTATTTGATGGCTCTTTTGTTTATCTTAACAAAACAATGTTACAGTGACAAAAAGATTATTATTTTTGATTATTTTCCTTCATCTGTAAGAAACATGCAGGATCAGAGCCGAGCGTGTGGATTGTGCCTTCTAGATAACCTGGGCAGAGAGCTGTGGGCCACATCGCCCTGCAAAGCTGTAGACACTGCCTACAGTTCCCTAAGTGCTGACAGGATGAGGAAAAGGTCCTCTCAGGACGCCCACTGCTTAACCGGTCTCTGACGTCCCCCGTTACATGGTCTGCAGTTGCGTCTCAACTTGATGTTGCAGAACATCAGCAGGAGGTTTCTCTATGCTCCACCCGAATGTCAGGTGGAGGTGCCAGAAGCTCCACACAAGAACTAGCAAATTCTTCAAGAACACAACCAATATGCTCAACTCTGCAGCTCATCTCGTAAATGCATATTCTTCACTTAAAAGAGAACCGATCAGGCTTTCTGATGAGTAATGAAGAAACGATCGACCAAACATGAACTTCCTTACTCTTCGTGTCAAGTTTAGAACTACAAAGTTGTATTTGGTGGGGGTGAGCCATAAAACATCAGCATTTAATTCACCCAGTTTCATCAAAAACATTCTCTTGATCCGAAGATCAGTCATCTTTGACACAATGTAAATACAACCACACCTGTGCACTCACTATTTTAGCCTGAATTAAAATGAGCTAAAACAGAGAAGTCTCCTTATTAGTAATCGTCAGCACGTCACCCTATGAACATTAACAGGTCTCATTGATGTTTTATAGAGAAAGCTTCAAGTCTAACCCAGTAATAGTTACTCTAATACAACACAGATGCTGTGTAGCACACCACACGGTGTGGACTGGTGCATTTCTGTGACTGGAGGCGTGTCTCGGGAGCCATACCGAAAGCCTTGTCCTCTGCGGTCTTCACGTCTCCTCCGGGATCGAGCTCCGCCTCTCCCAGGTCGCTGGGGCTGTCCTCCCTGCCCGGAGTCTCCCCTCTCTCCTCATCCGTGCAGCACAGGCCCAGCGTGAAGTCGGCCACCTCCTCCTGATAACGCATGGCAGAGTGTCACTGAGTGGCTCTTTAAAGCAGAATGTTATCACCCACGGGCTCTGCTGAGACTTCCTGCATTTACTTCACTGTTCACACACTTTTTCTAGCTCCATTAATGTTCTTAAACATCAGGTTTTACTTAAACTGTGGTTTCTCACCGCAAGATAAGAGCAATAATTCCCAAAAATGTACTTGTAGCTGAGTGATGTAGCACACAGAGTCTGCTGACATCAACAATCAAATGTCTCTCAGGTTTTCTCCTGGTATTTATTATCTGATCAGACAGTTTAAATTCCGTTAAGGCTGTGAAACTCAAGCATTACAGCAGCACCGGGGCTAAAATGAACAGAAATAGCAAAAAGATGGACTGAACTGTGATACTTCAGGTTTATTAGCACTGTGAATTCAAAATAACAGAGCCTGAAATATAACAGAAAAATGGGATAATTAAAAAAAAGTGTGATTAAAAATGTTCTCTTTAACTGACTGAACTATTTTTCGGAAAACCAAGTTTCAAGACATCATCTCCTGGAGAACATGACCACATATCACAATTGATCTATTGCCATGCAAGTATCTACCTGACACGGGCTGTCCAGATCAGAGGGAGAGTCACTGCCTCCCACAATCCTTCTGCTCCCCACGTCGATCTCACAAACCCCCGTCGAATCCATTAGTGTTGATCACTGAGAACGGAATGCTTTGGTTAAGTATACACATGAGAAATCACCATGTGGCAAAACTACTGTACTGACTAGCAAGGAATAGATCACACAAAACCACCAAATCCTGCTGAATACACAGTTTGAGATGTATAGACGGGTATATGTTACTAATCTGACAGCTCCATTCACCCCCATATGGCTATCCTCATATCACATTTCTTTAGAAACATTTCTCTCTCTCTCTCTTCACACACTATAATCCCCTGTATTGTACAGTACTGCGAGTGAAAGGGGCAGTGTGGACTTTGTGTGGGTGAAAATCTATTGAGGCCACAGATGTAGCTTCTTTTGTGGGGTTATGTGGAAACACTTTGGTTGAGTCTGTTCAGCAATTTAGAAGAAATTAGAGTCACTGCACATTGGAATTATTTTAGTGATGCTGTAATTTGGAGACATGTCTATTGTTACCCATTTCAAATATGCATAAAATGATCTATAAGGCCAATAATTCATTAATTTGAGGACACTTTATTAAGTGTAGCCCAGTGTGTCAACAGATATCTGTCTCTCTACAGTGTACAGTAACACAGATCTGTAGCTTGGAAAAGACAGTCTCTGTCTTCACGTGAAAGTGATCAGAAGCTCCTGGGGTTGTTAGGTGGAGGAAGACTTTTGTAAAGAGCACACATCAGGAGCATAACCACGTGTGTACAGCTGCAGGCTGAACACATTTCTGCAGATGGAGGAGGATTACACTGCCGCTCAGTCCAAAAAGAATCCCTCCATGTTTAGGAAAAAGCCAAGTGTTTAGTACAATAACAGTAAATATAAGAGTAGGTAAACACGGGAAAACTGAAGCAGGGTCAACGTGTATTTTCAAACATGTATTCTGTATTTATAAAGATGGAGAATTTTGTTTTATTTACCACATGCATGACTCACAGGTAACTCACGGAAGTTAGCCATCGAGCTAGCTTACCTCCTAATTAATACGTGACATTACAACACTAAATGTTAGTTCAATTACTTTGATTACGGTGACATCTTGTGACAGTGCCGCCAGAGATACATCCAGAGCGTGGATGTAATTTTACGAGTGTATATGGAACATCTCCAGCTCTCAAACATGGAGCACACCGGGGTTAGCTGGTTAGCTCCGCCGCTTCACTCCATGTGAGGACAGTTCAGGACAACCTCGAATCACACAGATAACCTCAGTGTACCAGCAGTCTTAACACATTTGTGTGGAAGACTTCACACAGTACTTAATGCCGACGGTTTCTATTTAATTATTTCATTCTAATCAAATTACACGTGTGTTACTGATGAGTAAAACAACCTAACCAAGTTCAAAAAGTTTAAAAGACACAGACAACTATGCTAGTTTACTAACTTTACTGGAGCCGAATTTAAAAGATAACACTCAGAATTCGAACAAAACACTTAAAGTTGGTGTTAGTAGTGGTTTGGCTCAACAGGTGAGCCGGGAAGCCGAAAAGTGAGCAGACTGTGAAGGGACTCTGGTGTGACGTTCTCCCGACTCTGAACAGAACGGCGCGTACGAGGCTCATGGTAGCCTCGAAGCTAACACAGCACGCATTTCATCAACGTTTACTCTCCAATCCCTCACTTCCACACAAGGCAGATGTTATCACGGACAGTAAAGAGCAGCCGATGAATTAACAGCCTCAGATGCCGGAGGGATGTAACACATTAAAAACAGCTATTGTTAAAGGGGCTAATCCTGTGCTAAAGGCTAGTTGGCGACTAGCCCTGCTGGCTAACACTGGAAGTGAACTTAACTTCAGCGAAGGTGAAAGTAACGCGCTCAGTCTGACAGAGGTTAGTTTACAAAGTGTGTGGATGTGATAGAAAGTAAGCACGATACAGTACCAGCGGGTCAGGTCTGAGACTGAAGTCCGCACACCGTTCACCTGTGTGTGTTTCACTGTGGATGAAGCAGGAGAATCAAGTTCACCTCCTATATCGCCACCGCTTCCGCTTTTAACTCTTCAAAATAAAACCCTCGCCAGCGCGTATCCGCTTAGATTGATTACTAAATTCACAGTTCTCTCTTTTAGGTGTGCGTTTTCAAGTAGGCAAAAAATGCATTATTGTTTTTATATATTTACAATGAAACACTGTAACACAATCCCTCGTGTATTCACTTTTGACGTTTTAATTTGAAGCTACCGAAAATATTCTTAACATGTTTGTTGCTGACGCAAGCGGCTTGACGCAGTTCAAGGCGAAAAGCAAAAGCAAAAGCAGAGAGCGCTCCTGTTTCCGGGACGGCAGGGAGGGAGGACAACAACATCAACAACAACTTAAAAATTGCTCAACCTCTGTGGTTATCTCATGAAAAACAGCTGGAATCTTTATCACAGTCTCATCTACCTTTGCTTTTCCAAACAGAGCAATGTACAGATGCCAATCTTATTCTGTCTTTATTCTCAGTGTTCATTAAATGCTGCTGACTGAAATCAACTCACCTACATATGCAGATAATAAGCTTTTGAATATTATCCACACAGAGATTAAGAATGGGAAAAAAAATCTCACATGTCCAAAATGACATGTCATGTTTATGTCTCCCAGTGCTGGTTGTAATGAAGGCTTTCTTAGGAACTTATTACAATGCAATAAAATACGAAAGCTTTATTGTCAGCACAAGTTACATATAAGGAAATTGCATGTGCTGCTCTCTGTGTGCAAAAATGAAAGTGCCAAAAAAAGACATTAAGATAAATATATAAATATAAAGTAAAAAAAAACAAAAAAATCAATTTTGCTTTATTTATAAACTGGCAATTACAACATAGCCATTTTCAGACACTTTTACAATGAAAACCCAACAGATCCACATGAGCAAACAGACACAAAAGACAAATTGTTAGGTAAAATGAAACAGGACTGCATGTGATGGAGATATCAAAACACCAGGTCAGCGGTTATTTATTGATCTATTGGCCCAAGGATAAAAACTGTTCCATGACATGGTGAGTTCAATGTATTAAAGAAGCAAGATATGAAACATGCTTTACAGGAGCTCTCCAGGACCAGGTTTGGACATCCCTGTTCGAAATGAATCATTAACAATCCGTCAAATCATCTTGTATATTTCTTTGTCTGATCCCTGTTCATTATTGGTGAAGGCAGGTTTCACCCTGCTCAGGTCATCAGATCCCTCTATCACAAACACAGACACACAGACAAAGAAGAAGACAAAACAAACATAAACTCCAAAGCAAAATAAGATCCATCAGTTATTTCTTGTGTCAAAGTGTTCCTGGACGTGATGGAGTGAAGAAGACTCTTAACAAGTGAAGTGTGTGGAGGTGAAAACAGCACAAAAAGCACTTCGGGCTCAGTTGGAACAATGTGGAGTGCTGCTAATGCACAAAAAACAAGTAGGTAGGATCATGTTCTAGGGACACATGAGACCAAAGTAGAGCTAATAGAGCTAACTGGCAATTCAGTTTGTTTACCTGCCATGACACATCAATTCCCTGGTACGAAGGCGCCCATCATCCCGCTGTGGCGCTGGTTCCCTGCCTGTAGGCAGTGAGTGTGTCAAAGGATTGAGCAACAGAGAGAAAATGTGTTAACTCGTGTCCAAAAAAAACGTGTTTGAGGCGCAGCTCTTGAGTGTTGGAGCAGGACAGCGAGCCACAGCGCAGCAGTGAGTGATTGGAAAGAAAAATGTTGGCAGTTTAAAACTGCAACATTTGGCCTGACCTACATCCAACTGAAGCGTTTCAAGAGTCGTGATCTGTTACTGCAGAGCGGACTCCTCTCAGCTTAACCCTTTAGCAGTCACTATATAATGAAATGAATAATGAATAATGAAATATCAATTCATAAAAACTCTTCGCATTTAATTTTTTCATTTTTACAGACATAAATCAAACCTTCTACCATATATTTCTCTATATATGTAAATGTGACTTTTCCCCTGTGGAAGAGCAATGCAAAAACAAATAAAAATCATGAAAAACAGAACAAACAACTTTTTAAATGAATAATGAATAGGTCAAAAAGGAATAAATTGGTGTAACAGACACACCTTGACTGGTTGGTCAAGATGGTTTCATCAGGTTGAATGAAAAGCAACTAAAAATAGTGAGGCACAGTTTTTGTACCAAACAGCTGGCCAGGAAGTTGAAGGATGAAGAACTTGAAGGCATCATGGTAGGAAAATGTCAGGAACTAGCTGAAAAACAGGCAAGAAATTTCTAGAACCATAACAGTTTGTATTGTTTCAGTTTAGAACTAACTGATTTCAGAAAGATTATTGACTACTGAGTCAAGTTAATCAAGTTAATTAGTTAATGAATTAGTCAATGTTGTTGGATCTTTGACTTCAACAAATGTTCAAACTCACTTGCAAGCGTCATGTGTTATTTAATATTAGACATGAACATCAGGCCACGGTTGACCCAGGGACTGTCGTTAGGAAAGCTCTGTTCTAGAGGGATAGAAGACTCATTCTCAGACACTGAAGACTCTGTCTGTTTTGTGTTTTTTGCTCAAATACAATTTTTTTTTTTTAACATCAATAACCTCAGAAGATTAAACAATTGCATCAATAACCAAACCCACTCTCACGGAATTAAGTTCATAAAGAGCAAAAAGAAGCACATCTGAATCAGCGTTGAAAGAAATAACATTCAACGGCTCTCAGTGACTGGAGAAGCTGAAAGACCCTGCTGCTGTTTATCAGAGTCCGTGGAGCTACTTGAGTGAACTGAAGCACATTTCAAGTCTCTACAGGTTCGCCTGTCAGGCTGCCCTCAAATCGATGTTCACCTGCGTATTAAGGAATTTCTTGGGTCTCCTTTTAACATGTACACTGTGTGTCTCAGAAGCACCGTGAGAAGCTGGAATGAGTGTCAGCAGTAATGTCACCACTGATATCTGTGTGAAACAGAGGTGGGAGTGATGAATTACAAATACTCACAGTGTACTGCAATTTGGAAGCATTTTAGGGTACTTTCTTAAAATTTGAACGCAGCCCTGAGTATAACTTACAGCATGTTCTCATCTATTGGGGTCTTAAGTTTACTTTCCATTTATGCTGCCAAAATGTTTGTCTTTTAACAAGGACTGTCGCTGCCTTATGTCTTAACCATGCATAAAAAATGAGAAAATTTGTATTTGGTGACTTATTTCTTTTTTGTTAGATATATTAGGTGGTGATAAATATTATGCAGTTAAAATGACTGTTTATGTCTTTTTAAAATGTTGCCTCATTTTATGAAATTGCGTAGTGTTTTGCATTCTTGTCAACAGTGTTAAACTTGCCGGTTAACTTTCTGTCCAGTTGCTGTGAGGTTAATCTGTGACCTTGAAACTGCCCGTAGGTGTGAGTACGAGTGGCTGGCTGTTTCCCTGTGATGGATTTAAGGTGATTTTCACCCACTTTTCTGCTTTACTTTGCTGTTTGTGTTGACCCTTGCTTTTAGCATTGAATTCCTCCAAATGCTGCCAATCAGCCAGGTGTGTGTTTCAGTGCAGACAGACACTCAGATGAAATTCAGCAGCCAGTGGTGAACCCATCTGTCTGACAGCACTCCTGTCTCACCTCCACAAAGCAGGATTTATCAGCCTGCCTCCTAAATTTGGGAGTGGAAAAGGTTTAATGGCCTACAGCAGTCCTGCCCTCCACCACATGGGATCATCTTTGTGCCAGAGTGACAGACAGGCACAACCACGCTGGATCAGACACAACAAATTACTTTTGAGGAGTGGCATCCATCCCACAGTCATGTGTGAGCAGCCTGGAGACCTCCATGAGAAGGAGCAGTGGGTGGGGTCAGGGTGGGGGTCGATTACCACTTGACCGAAGATATTTGTTATCAAATGATCTGAAGTTTTCTGATGATGAGTGCAGCGATGGAGTGACAGTGAACACAGCTTCATCAGTTCATTCATTTTCTTGTCAGCTGACATCAAATGTGCTATTTTGCCCTCATGTCGGTCAAAAAAACTAAAATATTAACAAAAGTCCCAGTTTTTTTTTTGGTCAAGTATTTGGTATTTGAAATGAAATTTTGTCTTAATTTGCTATGAATACAAATACACTTACAGTGACCCCCCCCCCAGTTTTTTTCTTAAAAATAAGTGAAACAACATCTGTATTAGCTGCTTTGTGCTGATAAGAAACCTCTTTTTTCCATTTTGTGCATGTAGCAGTGGTTTTGAATCTCTGTTTTTGATCAACTTCTCATGTCCAGTCTTTTTGTTATTTCTATTAGGATGTTTAATTTATATTTGACCCTCTGTAGTAATTTACGTTTCTTTTTTTCCTCTCTGTCTGTCTGTCTGTCTGTTTTTCTGTGAATATTACAGAATTTATTAGTGCAGCTTGAGTCTCAGCATTTACATAAAGGAGAATGAGATTAAAGCGACACTAAGGAACTTTTCAACCTTAATAAAACATTTTAATATCTTTTGTGATGATACATCGACTTACAACTAGTTGAATGACCCTCTGTCACGGCCTGAGGGCGTCAGTATTGCTTTCACTTGGACTAAGCAACTGTGAGGAGGGTGGTAGGAACCCTGCACACTAAAAAACTCCAAATGTGTGGACTGCTTTACGGCATGCGTCACATCATGATATAACATTGTTTAGCCACCATTAGATTCATTACCTCATCGCTATCCGTCCTTCACACAGCCACTGGAAACAAATGAAGGCGAGTTCAGTCCGACAGCATGCCACCGGGAGCAGCATTTTACGACGCCACGCGCTAGTCCTCATGGGAACTGTAGTATTCCTTCAGGCAAAACACTACCGCTGTTGTCCACTGGCGCCGCCAAAATCAACGAAAACTGAAAGTTCCTTAGTGTTGCTTTAAGGTGTGAAGTGAAACAATCGTTTTTAAGCTGTCCTTCCTGCAGATGATCTATAGACATGAACAACTGTCACCCGGGTTTTTTTTATATTGGGCCCAATGAGTTAGTTTCTAAACAAACAAACATGAACAACTGACCTAAGAGGTGATTATAAGAAGAATGCCACAACAGTCATTTCGTCTGAGATGTCAATTCAACACTTTTATAAAATTATCAAATGTGTCACTTTTTGACCATGCAATCTACTTTAATCCCAGGTGCTGCTGTTTTCGTTACAATTTTACCAATTCTGAGTATCAGATTCAAGTTTTTTAGATAGTTTTTTTTTTATTATTATTTTAAAAGCCCAAAACATTGAAAGTCACATTGTTGCTTTGTGGTTTCAAAGAAGGTTGCAGGGTACTGGTCGGCCACCAGGGGGCGCCAGTGTATGTGTTTCTCAAACGACTGCCATGGCAAATGGAATGATCAGACCAATTTAGGTCAATCATATCATTATCTTTTTTTGGCCTGGTGTGGTTTTTCAACAATCACATGGGACATTAAGGCCGCTTTCCCAAACTATTTCCATGCAGTTTCATTAAAGAAAACACAGCAATCCAGCCAAAACATCATCAGATACAGGAATCCCAGATAGAAACAAAGCAGTTCTGGAGCTGGAAAAGAGGATATAGCTTGAATTTATTGAAATGTCACTTCTGGGATTAAGGGTATTAGTGGAAATCAGTTGAAGGCCAGGGGAAATCCCTGAGAACTGTCTCCATCAATAAAGATTCTGGAGAAACTGTCTAGTTTTATACTATATAATGATAAAACCCAACTGTGGTGTAATGGGTACCATTCTGGTGTTGCAGGGAAAATATCCCCAATTCAAGTAGTGCTAAAGCTTGCATGTATTGTTCTCCCTGTGTGTGGGTTTCTCTGGGTCCTCCAGTTTCCTCCTGCAGTTCAAAAACATGTTTGGAGTTTGGTGGTGACTGAGTTTGTCCTGTGTCAGCTGGTACATACTGTGGCCTTAGGTGACCCTTGAGCTGGATACAGCAGTATGCAAGATAGATGGATAATAAAGAAGTGTTTGTATATACCCTTGTACCAACAAGGCTATATACAACATGTGCTCAGAATGATCCATTTATGGGGCATGAATATGGATTTGGATTAAGGTATGATATTGATTCATAATGCCCGAGTCATGAACCGGTACCCTGATTTTCATGATGTTATTGTTTTTTTCGATCAATGCTTTGATTATCTTTACATTTTTTACACCACATTCGTGCTATTTCTTCCATCTCATAATAAATACATTGCACGTCTTATTCGGAATACGTGGTTCAGGAAGTCGATCTTTAATTCATTTTTTTAGCTGTTTCCTGCGTGATCTGTGTCGTTTTGACGAATTATCAATATTAAATCGCCTTGTTGCACAGTTCTGATCACATCCACCCGGCGCTGTAGTAAATTCTAACTGGGGAGGTCTCTCCTCCATCAGCCAATCAGCGCGCGCTCATGTTGCTGAGAACGGGAGCTGATTGGCTAATATCAATCGATTGTTGCAGGATCGGAAGGTGATTGGTGGGACGGCTCAAGGTCCCGCCCCTTCCCCCTCTCCTCCGTGAGGACGTCGATGTCCATCCAGAGCGGAGGAAAAAAACGACAGAAAGAGGAGAGCCGGAGCGGGACTGGCAGGAAAAAGCACCGGAAAGCGGAGCTGCTCCAGCGGGATAAACACGCAGAGGAGCGGCGGAGATAACGGGAGTCCTGGAGGTACGAGCCCGCCCGCTCCTGCTGTCAGGAGGCTGAGAGTTTGAAGCAGGGAGACACACTGGTGTCAAATGACACCAAATCAAGCTGTTCTTCTTTTCTTTCGTGGCTTTCTCTGAATTCACTCCTAATTATTGATCCACCAGAGGGTCGTTACTAGTTTATTTCTCGCCTGGAGGGTCTCGTGCATTGTTGCTCAGAGGAAAAGGCACTTTTGCCCCCTGTTAAGTTTGCACGGAGGGTCTTCTCCCTTCTCTTCTCTGTACTTTACCTGCTCTGCACGGATGGTTGATCCTCCTGGTTTGACCCCAGGATCACTCAGGACTCTGATGTGACCCTCACTGTGTAACCTGATCTGGACACCGTGCAGCAGAAACCCTCATACCTGTAACATCTGGCTGTGCAGAGGGCAGGGGGGGTCGACCCATGCCTGCAGCAGGGGGGGTGGAGGAGAGATCCTCTGAGATCTGTGGTAAGACTGAGGTCGTTGCTGCACAGCTGAGTAAACCATGATCAGTGTGGAGATGAAGTGGTTTGGATCAGCTGCATGTCAGCTGTGTGTGTGTGTGTGTGTGAGCCTCAGATCACTGTTGGATATGAGGATCAAAAGAGGGTGGAGGGGGTGGGGGGATGTTTATTTAATTGAAAAGCAAAGTGTTTCGGTAAAATTATGCAATATATTCTAATAATGGGCATAGCGATTGCAGGCTCGATTTACCGACGGGACGGTAATGAAGCAAAACCATGTGCGAGTTTTGAGTTAATGCTTTTTGTTTCACTCAAAGGTGACAGCTGTTTTACTTTTATTTTAATTTCAAAAGACATTTATTTAGTAACATTGACAATGATCAGGGCTACACTGATATGTTACTTATTACTATTGTGTTATGAACCACCACCATATAGAGTTGAAAAAGATTGAGCTGAAGTTTCATTGCTCAGCACAAGCATATTTAAAACTTTCCAAAAAAAAAAACAAACTATGCAGACACAAGGAGAACATGCAAACTCCACGTTCATTCATACAGAGACCTACAAGAAGCTACAGCAGGACTGTGTGGATTGATTGTTGGTGTCATTGGTTTAAAGCAAAATGTCCAAATAGGTCAGAATTGGTGTTGTGTTTGGTTTGTTTTGTTGTGATTGAGTCATTAATACACAAAGCAAGAAGTTAATTCTACCTGAGGCGAAGTGTAATTAAGAAGCAATTGGTTGCAGTTCTGCCTGGTGGCACTCAATTAAAACAGGTGGAAAATACCAGCATTTTACCATTCAGTTGTTTTTATTTCTTCAGTGTTTGAGCTTACTGAAAAATGCAAACGACCTTTAGCTTTCCTATATATGATTCTTAGTCAATCCGTTCATATCCTGCTTCAGATTTACTGAAGAAAGCCCATGAGAACAGATGTGAGTTTCCTTATGTCGCTGAAATGCTCAGTGCCCTCTGGTTCATAGCTCACAGGGGTTAAGATGCTCTCCCTCTCTGTGTTTCCGACTATAAAGCTCCCACAAAATTTGAAGAACTGGTTCCTTTTACTGAGCAGCCTCTGTACATGTTTGCTGGAAAGAGGATGAGAGGCTCTTCGGCTGGAGTTCATCTGTTTTCGGGGTGAGCTGAGTGTTTGCAGACAGAGTTCACGTACCCTCTGAAGTCTGCACCACCTTTGGAAATGCTTCAACTTGCCTGTGACCATTTTCCACGAGTCCACATGCTGGAAAGAAGAATGAGCTCCAGAAGAGAGAAGTGAATGTAGCCGGTGGCCTGCTGCTCTGTAATCAGCATCGAGGCTGATTAGAACGGATTATTTAAATTAGAGGCTGTAGCGCGTGGCGACGTGACCCTGCTTTTGTCTGGCTCCGTGTCAGCACCGAGCACCCCGAGGTTTCACGGCGCCATCTGCGATACCAGTGACGCTCTGCTTTCAGCTCGCTCCGGTCTCCATCCTCCTCGCTGTGCCGTCCTCCATCCTATATCCCTGGTGGATCCATGCTTTTACGCCGAGAAAACAAACACACACACACACACACACACACACACACACACACACACACACACACACACACATGCTCTGTGATATGGATGAAACTGACTGTTGAAGGCTGCAAACCCAAGGGTGATTTCTATTTGTTGTTGTCATGGTAACAAATGGTTTGTGAAGGCAAGAGACCAAGCAAGGGCCATGTGCTGCTCAGTGTGCGTACGATGTGTGCCTGTGTGTGTGTGTGCGTGCGCCTATGGTTCAAGTGTCTAAGTCTGGATGATTATGTCTTTAGTTTGTATCTGTGGTTTCTCAAACTATGGAGTGTGACCCCCTTTGTGTGGACACCAGGAAACGGCGGCGGCGGCGCCCCAGCAGGCAAGGCAGTGAGCAGGAAAACAGAATGAAGAGTGATGATGATTCCTTGAAGTTTGGATTGTTAGGATCTGCTCCACTGACTCGGTTTTGTAGCTTCCTCACAGAACAATGCCAGGTAGACCTCACTGTCACATCGAGACTAAAGACTGAAATGTGGAGCCGTGTGAATGGTTAGATAATCACAGACGTACCCGAAGCATTGAAGACTTATACATAATGATTATAGGTTTGCTGTGGGACTCATCCTGTACTTTGAATTACCATTAAAAATTAATTACAATTTTCCAGGGCTAATGAGCCTATACACATATATTCCCGGTGTAATGTTTTTTGAACAGCGTTGCTCTTTCATTACTTTGTTTCCTGATTAATTTGAGTTACAGATAATGATGCATCCAGATACATAATACATTAATATCCAGTCACTGTTGTGACTCCACCCACAACTGAAGCTGGACAAAGTCACTGTTGCCTCATGGTGGCGTTTTTAATGCACTCCATCAATATTTTGTGGGCCACTGGGAGGTGTCTACTAATGAAGTGCAAATTGAACCAAGATGGCGACTCAGTCACAAACTTTCTGTTTTATCAACAGAAAGTATTTCTGAAAAGATTTGAGGAGAGATTTAAGCTGCTCTGTGCGTTGGCTTCATACAGATCTGCTCTGCGGGACCATTTTGGTTTCATATCGAGAGTGAAAACAGTGAACAGAAGTTTCACTGTCTGTAGATGTTGCTTTAAGCATGTCGCATACGTAAAGGAAACATGAATAATATGAGCATGCATCTCCGGTGTGAGCAGCCTGATGTAATGCTTTCTGCCAGCTGAGGACTCCAGACAGCAGTGAATAAACAACTGTTTATTCAGATGCTTTCCAGCAGTGAAATTTCAAAAGAAACATTTTCTCTTTACACACAAAACGTGTACCTAGACTGAAGTAAAACTGTGGTTCAGACCGAACACAGAGTGAAATATCGATAAAGAGCTGTTCGAGATGTTAAAGTTTTATTTTTAAACGACAACCTGGGAGGTTTTGATCACTCTGATGAAACTATTCATAGTCCAGGATCATAACATGCGATCATAAAACGCACCAGATTAACGTGCCATGATAAATTGTTGTTTGTTTTTTACTAAGCTTAACAAGTGGAGCTCTTGTGTTTTCTCTCTGGGGATTTCACAAGTTATTTTTAGAAAAAAAAAGTCACTGCAGTGGACACACTGATGTGTCACATGGGCAGGAAAAGTGTGAATAACAAGGCGGTCGGGGTCCATCCGTCCAGCATGCTCGCTCACTGTCATGGCTGACTGACTTCCACAAATGCTGTGCAGACATCCGTGTGGTTATCAGTAACACCTGTGCAGCGCACCTCCTGCTGTGACAAACATCTGCTGTGAACGAGGTCCTCTGCTTTTAGATTTTATGCCATTGCGTTCCCTTTCATAGCAACATGTTTATTCAGAAGGTTTTCTGTGGCTTGCAGGTCATTGAGTCCCTTCATTCATCCATCATTTATGTGTCATTTGAGTTGTGATCAGATGGAGGTAACGCTGATCTAAGCTGACAGTGATTGAATCTTCAGTCCATCACTGTGGTAACTCAGAGACACAAGCTCTTATTAGACATGCATCTTTTTTAGAAAGCTGTGTGAAGGAGGTTCATTGCTGATCTGTTAGACTAAAATGTGTGTACAGTTGTGTAAGTAAACACCGCTGTGCCCCAACGGTTCACCCAGTATGTGACCTGTGTCTGTCCCGCAAACCTTTTGTTTGTCCGTCTTCCTGTGTTGAATATCAACATCCTTTGGTTTGTCACTCCACCCACAGTACACCAGGCCAAACCACAGTAGTTGAGTCTTTCTGCTGTGCTTCCACTTTCCCTCAGTGTGCGGACTTCTTCTTCGTGGTCTGCAGACTGAGCTCCTGATCCAGCTCCGGAGCTCTGTGGGAGGAATGCTGGGTTATTTGCTCTGGTGCTGTCCGGAGCAGTTGGTGTGTAGCTGTCAGCCTGCGTGCCTGGCTGACAGTGTACCTTCACTCTCTTCGGCTGCGTGCACGGACACATTCCAGTCCTCTTGCACTGTTTGCTTTCCTCCCAGCATCTCTTTTACTCCCCAGCTTTACTTTTTCTTTGTGCTTTTAACTCTCTCAGTTCACTCCCCGTCCCCTTCCTATCATCAGTCTGTTTCTCCTGCTGTGTTGATCTTTCCAGCTCGGTGAGTGTCAGCCTCTCTCAGGTCATGGAAGTCGTGTTATTGTTACCGTGCACTCTGCAGCTGATTGATTGTCTGATCCGAACATCCAGATGACAAAGAGGACTCTTTATGAAGTGATGCTGCCCTTTCTTCTGCAGTCCACCCTGTTCTCCACGAGCCAAGGACAGGATGACAAACTCACAGTTATTTTTCTTTTGGACAGATAGAGCGTGTTCAGTAGTGGCACCTAACATCGAAGCCATTCATTTGGATTGGAGTCGTTGCAGTGACTTTTATGTTGTTACGTTATGACCTAAAGCCTCCCTCTCTGAGAAAAAAGGTCACCGATTCATTGTATCCTCCAAATTCAACAGAAATTGTAGTCATACCAGTGTGTTAAAGGTGTGAGAGGTGAGATTGTTGAAAGTTGGGCTGCAACAAAATCCAATATAGGTATCTGTCTAGTTGATCTGATGTCTGACTAACAGCAAGTGACTGATCCAAATCCATTCCACAGTTTGCACTGGGCCTCAAACACACCGCATGCAACTGCCTGGAAATGCCTACTCGGACATTCTCAGCGTAAACATCATGGAGATCCATTAGAGCTGGCAACACTTCTGTAGTTTTCTGGGCTATTTATGCCATTTAAGATGCAAAAGTGGTCAAACGATGTCTGGGGCACAAGCAGCAGGGATTAAAGGCATCCTGAAAGGGGAAAGCACCAAATTAATCACCAAAACCCCGTCATCAGTTTAGCTAACTTAAATAGCGCTAGCATCGGTGATGGCCTCTCTGCCCTCTCAGGGTGTTCAATGTTTTCTTACTGCTCAGTCTCCATTAGTGTTAACTGTTTATGTATTAAGTGCAAAAAAGAGCACTGTTACTTGACGTTAACATCATCTGCATACGTAATTATCATGAATCGCATTATTGGTTTATTGCATATTACTTATTCAGTTGAGGTAGTTTATCCAGAGCAGACTGTATTAGACAGTTGATTGTTTGTTGTCCAGATGACAGGATGCCTGTTTTAGGAATGAATAAGGGTCTACTTTCTCAAAGATATTTGCATTTTCCTCTTTTGCTGTGCTGCCTGTTGGAATCCAAAGGGTTTCCTGGTAAACTAATGATCGACGATGGATGAAATGTATTAATCAAACAGGTCAGCTCTAAGTTGTGGTTGAATTTGAGTGGATGTGATAGTTGTGAGTGTGATTCCAGCAGGCAGCTCTATCACAGTAAGGCATCAACCATGATTCTGGCCTCCAGAATATAGTTGAGCTCATTGGTGATTGAAGTTCTGACAGCTATCCCCCACAAAGGAAGACAAATTGATAAACATGTGAATTCTTGGCCTTGGAGCTAATGCTGGTTACCACGGTGGGTGACGAGCTGACCAGGCATGTTAATGTGTGTAACATCAATGGCTTCATTACTGAGTCTTTTGATCCCTGCTCTCTGGTTTACTCTTTTGCCCTCGGCATTTCAGATCCAAAACAGCTTTGTGCAATTTTCTCCTGTAAGTCCATCCATCCATCTTTTATACATAATGCTTACTTTATGCGGTGCAGGTTTCCAGGGCTCCGGTGTTTAATCCAGCTGACCTGGGACAAGAGGCAGAAGACATGAGTCCATCACAGGGCTGAAGAGAGACACTATCTGTCTTTGACACATCCACTCAGATGGAATCTTTAAAGTCATCATTTAACAGAGCAATCTGAAGCAGTTGCAGGAAGCTACTGTAGATATTGGGAGAACTTTGGAAGTAGTAACTGGTTCCTGTGCCTCCAGTATCTTAGTTTTATCTGAGATTACTGTAGCCAATATGATCAATAATAATGTTGATACTTTTATGTGAAGAGACCACTTTCATCGGTCCTGTTTACACAGGAACATTTTCAAGCGGCAAACTTTTGTTGTATTCTCACTGTTTGTTTACAAGACAGAAACGTTTCTTGAGCAAAAATCCAAAAATGGTTGTGTTATATACAGGGGGCATCAGTTTGTGATGACCAGAGTACACGTTTCATGCAGGTGAAATTGGAAATGAGCCAAAGTAGTTTGGTTTAGAGAGGAAAGTCGGTGTAAAAACAGGAGCACCAAATATGGGGTAATATGAGCCCCTGTACATGAAGTGTTCACTAATTTATGAATCATCTAGATTGCTCAGTGGACTACAGGAGCCCTTTCAGCTCAAATTGACATGTGCAGTCTTACTGTGATTTCAGGCAGCACCAGAGTTCAGAGGCCACCTCTTCAAAATCGGCTTCATCGTTCACACTGGAACAGTAGGAAGCAGGCTAAAACACAAAAAGGGTTAAATCTAAGTTTTTGCCCCCCACCACTGGATTGAACAGCCACCCTTTTTTTTTCTTATTTTGCTTGGGAAATACCTGTTAGACTTGGAGCACAAAGCCTTTTAAACCGGGAGCATGTCCAGTGCTTCCTTCCTACATGACGATCAAACAGTGGCACTGGCCCAGAGTCAGATGTGTGCACCTTTGGGTTTGCATCAAAAGCTAATCGTATGCACAGACTTAAAATCAACCACTGAGCTTGCAGCGTTTGAGAGGTCCTGTAAATATACAGATATCTAATAGACATAGTTTAAGTTATTCTTAAAACATTTTGATATGAGGACTACCACCATCTTTGCATTTGGTTGCTATTGCTGCATTTCCACTGAGAGAAAGCACCTGGTACCTGGTGCTACTTTTTATTTGCTCCCTTGGCGTTCCAAAAAACACAGCCTGGTACTAAAAGGTGATAGACACTGATTGGTTCAGAGAATTATCACAGCTTCACCAGCAGCAGCGACGCAGGTCTCTGAGCAAACAGTCGCGTCGTTATCGCAGTCTGTGTTCTTAAATACCATTTCCCAAATACTTCTTTTTTTTTTTTTTTCAAGAATGTTTCTTCTCGCTGCTTTTAATCTCTTCCGGAACCAAATTTTTGTTCTTGCTGTGATAAGTAGCCACATTCCAAGAGTCAAAAATAGCAGTCCATCAATGTCCTCCATTGTTTCTCTATTTCAGTCTGTTTGACGATTTTGTTTTTTGTTTGGGTTTAGCTGCACTGAAAATCACGTCATTTTGTATGGTGTACATGGGAAACTATTTTTGCTGTGAAAACACTCCCTAAAAAATGTATCGGCTCCTGAAAGTGAGTAGAGTAGAATAGAGCTGATACCATTATTGGAAACAACATTAGATTACAGATTGTATCCAATATCCATGACAAGGTAAAGCAGCAGTCTGAATTGATAACGTTGGTTTGAAGTAGAAGGAAACTCCATGGAAAATCATCTTCTTTTCAGTATGACAGTGTGGATGATGCTGCACACTCAGACATTCATTAGCGTATTTTTCTCATTTATCAAGTTAGCTAATGGAGCAACTTTGATATGTTGGTTCAGTCCTCTGGAATATCATGGGAGTTCTGCTGAGATCAGAACTGTGAAACGGAAACTCCACATCCCACACAGCTTGGAGTGGGTTTAATATCAGGCCAGGAATCCTCTCGCTGTGGGTAACGGCGCTCAGTATTTGTCTAACACAGAGTTAGCAGTGTGACGTTAATTAGCCGGCATAAATGCATCAGGACAGCCTGAGGTTTGACTGGTTGCAACAAATGTTATCAGACTCCATAAAGAATGAGCAGGGAAAGCTGCTGTGTGTTCACACACTGTTTTATTCTTGATTGTGTGTGTGTGTGTCTATGTTTAGCAGTGTTTGCATGGGACTTGGTAATTATGGCCAGCAGCAGAGTTTGAGTCACTGTGGAATGTCTTTGGTCTGTTTCTGTCACTGAAACTTCACGATATGCCCACATTTCCAATATGGCTGTGCGACTCACTCCCTCTGTGAGGTCCAAAAGCCTGGCAGCACTCTGTGCTTTGGGAGTTCGGCCTACTTCTGAAGCAAACCGGATCGCTTAGCGTACTTTTCTGGTTGAGTTTGCGATTAGATTTGTCAATGTATCTGCATGTGTGTGGGCAGTGTGTTATTGCTTATTTGTTTTCAAATCGATAGTTTAAATATTTTAAATGACTGTTTAAAACAGTGTATGTGTTTTGTACTGAAAATAAAAGTATTTAGTATTTAAGAAACTGGTCTTTTTGGATTAATGCAAATGACTGGTGCCCCAGCAAGTTTTGTTCTGACCTCTGAATTTTTTACCACACATTCTACATCCTGGCCAAGAAGTCATAACTCACTGTGTAGCGCACGCATGCGCACACACACACACACACACACACACACACACACACACACACACACACACACACACACACACACACACACACACAGACCCTCGTCCTGTCTTGGTGGAACCATGGAGGTGACGTCAGCGGCTGCCTCTTGCTTCTGGTGGCCTGGAGGTGATCTGTCTTCCAGATGCAGTGGATCGGAGAAGCAGATGGCTGTAATGGGTGGAGTCCCGCTCGAAGTTGGGGGTCCGGCTCATCCTGTTTGTTCGGCCCATGTTTTCTTGAACAGAGCAAAGACACTTTTTTTAAACTTCACTTATCTGGACGGGGGCGACGGTCTTTCATCCAGTTTTAGGATTTGTGTGAAATGTTGCAGTTAAAAGTTTGACATGTTTTTTTTTAGGGAGAAAATGAGAAAAATTCCTGTTTGATTTTCCAGAAAAACTGATCATTACAGATGATGTTAAATATGTTTGTAGAACATCCTGTTTGCCTCTACAACATTTTATGATTGAAACAAATGCTTAAATAGGTATAAAAGCATAAAAAAAGAACTTACAGCTAATTGGACTGTTTAACCTTATGTCATAGTTTTGATTTTTTTCCCAGTATTTAGGGTGGTCTGAAGCAAATGGATAATTTCACACAGCGAGCAGTACTGCAAACATTAAAGCCCATTTAAACCGTCTTTCTTCATAGTTTTGCTTCACTGGTTGTTTGTAAGAAATCTAGATTGCAGGAAGGACCAGTACACACCGCAGTCATTGTTATGAATGGATCCTTCTCTTGCATGAGCAGAACTACTGTTTATTCCAGCCGTGGTGCGCATGTGCAGCATTGGCATCAAAAGTTTTCAGTTTTCACTTGAAAACATCGGCATGTAAACCTTCCTTTGTCATTTTTTTGTCATTCCTGTGTACATTGATCTCTGCCGTCTTTTGCCTGTTAATCTGTATTTCACAGTGACCAGTAGCATCTTCTGCCTTGTATATCTTTAATTTAGGGACGGGCAGCTTTACTTTCACTTATAACAGACAGCTGATGAACCAACAGTTAAAAGATTGCGCAGTTTTTTTAATACCATATTTTTAGACTGTTTATTGGAATTCACTCCCTCTCAGTGGGTTGCTTCACCTCCGCTGGATATTAATATTTGGCGCCAGCATGACGGAATCTGCTGCTCGAACCGAGCCTGTAAATGTGGTCTGCTTGTTTTTACAACATCCATACATCCTTAATGAGTCCTTATAAACCATGCATGTAAAAAGGCTTATTGAGGCTGCTTTTAAACCCTCCGCCATCTTTGTGACCAAACTGGTCTGAATGAGTCACGTGGATGTGGAAGCTACTTTCTTTTATTCTTTATTTTCAGTCTGAGCACTTAACGGTGAACTCCAGGGAGGGATGCAGACATATTTTAATGGATTGTTATTGATTCAGTGCAGTCCCGTCTTCTCTCCGTATTTTATTCTCCTCTATTCAACTTAAGCTTGTGGGAGGTTTTAGCAGATCCCATCAGACGATATGCAAAGGCAGAGAGACAGACAGTGGTCGTTTTAGAGTCAACAAGGAGCCTCAAATACTCAAACCTTTTCTGCTTGAATATTGCAAGACGGCCCTTAAGAAAGCCTTTCGATTGCCTCTATGATGGCTGATTTACTAAAATAGTCCAGTGAAACCAAACGCTGGTGGACGTATGGGGAACAAATGCAACAAAGAAGACGAGACAGTCACAGCTGATCAGATGGCCAGCCCAGCAGAACACCTAATGCAGCAGTCATGTAAAAAGCAGAAAGTTATTGAAGCTGCATATGCTTCATAGTCGCAGAGAAATGCGACCAAACATTTTTAATGGATGCAGAATTAGGAAATTCTCTTGAGTGCTGGATGAGTCACCACACATTAGGTAATGTTTCACAATAACCCAAAAGGAGAGCTTTTTTGTTGTTTTTTTAACATTAATTGACTCTGTTTAGGGAGTAAATGAGCAATTGCCACAAATATACAAGAAAATTAAGCAGGAAAATGTATTTTTTTCTCAAGTCGTGACTTTTTTTTTTGAGGGGGGAGGGTGGCATATAGAGTCAGACTAAAGCTACGCTTGGGTGGGTAAAAGTAATGGCTGAGTTTAGTGTAAGTGTGCAGGAAACTAATATAAGTGTGTGTGTGTGTGTGTGTGTGTGTGTGTGTGTGTGTGTGTGTGTGTGTGTGTGTGTGTGTGTGTGTGTGTGTGTGTGTGTGTGTGTGTGTGTGTGTGTGTGTGTGTGTGTGTGTGCGTGCGTGCATGTGTGTGTGTGTCCTCAGTGTGGTCAGAGACAGATTTACTGAGCTTTTACACTCGGCTGCCTCTGCTGGTGCAGGGACAGACCCAGGTCCTCTCAGGTCCCTAATCCCCTCAGAATGTCCTGGAAGTGTCTCTTTCCAGACCCTCACCTGTGCGGCTCTATCCAACTCGCCAGCACCCACAGTTTGTCTTTACGACGGCTTTTACCATTAACTTTTATCTGTGTTTCTGTTTGCTTTGCAGTAGATGATGCAGCAGTAGTTACTCTGTAGACTGGCCTGTTTTGTTGAACTGCGCCGTTGTGATGCATTTCTAAGGTATTTAATGAGGATTGACTCAGGATTTGGTGATTTGTCTCAAACTCTTTAAAGACGAGGGTCTGGTCGTCTGGATTAAAGCGTGTTGTCTGTGAAGTTTATCCTGCTTTTCCACCTAATTCATTAGGATATAATTCTAAATTAGAAATCAGTGAAGAAACTGGACTTATTTCTCATTGTCCATTCATGTTTGCTATCTTCCCAAGTTTTATACTCTTTTACTCAGAGTGGTGCATTGCTTCAGTCAGTCCGTACTCACTGTGGGCAAAGGCAGGGTTGTTTAAAAAGTAATACACTATAACCTCATGAAGACAGATGAGTTCATGCTACCTGCACATTGTATTAGCTTGTCCACCGTTATGCTGCCGACTAAAAAGATTTATAAAGTCTGATGTGTCGCATGCTTTACGTTCCTTCTTTATGATGAGCAAAGCAGACCAGACAAGTGAATTTTGCAGGTTTATGTATTTATTTATTTATTTATTTAAGTTTTTCTAGAGAACTTACCCAGGAGTTACAGACACTTCTCAGACTATGTCAAAAAACAGAGTTAAATGTATGTGAGAGATTAATCCGATTGAGTCTGCATGCTTGTGCTGGGTTGTGGTCAGAGTCCAAGTAACTCAGTATTCTCGTCTGCAGGGGGATTCTGGTGTGGACGTTCACGACTGGTGAAACGTACAGGAGCCGATGTTTACAGTGATGTGCAGCTCTGCTCTGACCTTTCTGTCTCAGCTGCTTAAATGCTTAATTAACCTTAAAGCAAAGCATAATTAATGGCTCCTGAGAGAGCTGCTACACTCTGCACACTCAGCAGGACAGCATGCGTTTACACCTACATGGACGATTACAGCCCACTGCAACAGGAAGACGCAGGACACCGAGTAGCATTTACACTGAAATGTTCTTTCAGGCTGAGCTGTTGCTTCCTACAATTGTCTGAAGCTTGCTTTATCTCCAAAAAAACTCCTGCACAGAGATCCATCAGTTTGACTGTATTTTAAAGCCGTAGCCATGAATAACTGGGAAATGGGAAAGGTCTCAGTTTCAAATGAGGGAATTTATCTGAATAGTGAGAAACTGGGAATTGGTTTAAATGAGTGATAACAGCGCTGAACATCCAAACTCCATAAGAAATAAATTCAAAAGTCTTGTTGTGAATTGATGGAGCCACATCTTAAAGCTAGGGTAGACGATGTTGTCCAAAAGCATTTTTTGTCAAACTGAGTGAAATGCTCCTTGCCCCCTGGGAGAAGTCAATACATTATGTGGACGGAAAAAAGTGCGGAAAATTTCTGACCACTGTAGCGGCCACAGGAGTGTAAAAACTCCGAACAATCGTATCGCGCGGACCGCTCTTAAGAAACCAATCAAATCCCTTCGCCGTTCTACCAGCCCACTGCGCGTTCATTTTAATGGCGTGCACTGGCCCTGGTTCAGTGTGCGCGTGTTGCCAAGGCGTTCTCGGCGCTCGCGGCTCGGGTGAAAAATAGAAGGAAGTGGAGCGGGCGAGCTGCGCTCCTATGCACGTTGTGTGCCTGCAGTCAGAAAGGTTAATAACATTGGAGGCGATCACAAACTCCGTGCGCGTGGCGCTTGGCACTTCCGCGTCCGGTGCGTTCACTCCCAACAGGAGCTCCTCCAATGGGGTGGGAGCTGGGCGGAGCCTTGGGGAGATGCTACATTCGTGCTACATGCTAGTTTTCCAAGATTGTCGACCCTAGCTTTAATGTGTAGAGTTTGGTTGAAGGAAACTTGCTTTCTTTCTTTTGGTTTCTGAGTTAAGATTTGAAGCTCTGGTGTCTCCTTGACATTGAAAAGTGCCATTTAAAACTACAGTGTCGACCTTCTTTAACATACTGCCACATAGAAACAAACCTTAATATGAGAAAAGGTTTCAGACTCATGAAGTCTTATATTCTCATTTTACTTCACATCTCCCTTGAGAATTTAGAATAGAATAGAACTTTATTTGTCATTGTAACAAATACAGCGAAATTGCAAAGCCCTTCAGTCAGTGCGAAGACAGACATAAATAAGTAACATAAAAAATGAAGTAGATAAAAAAGATACATATAAATATATAAATAAATAAGATGCATACAATGCAAATAAAATAACATCAGTGCAGGTGCAGAAAAACTGCCATTGTTTGAGTGCATTATCCTTCCATTTAGCCTTTGTTCAGGATCCTAACTGCTGTCGGATAGAAACTGTCCCTGAACCGATTTGTTCTTGCAGTAATGGACCTGTACCGCCTGCCTGACGGTAACAGACTCAACATGTGGTGACCAGGGTGAGAGGGGTCCTGGGTTATTTTCCTCGCCTTTCGGAGCGGGAGTGATGCAGTTCCTCCAGTGTGAGGAGAGGGCAGCCGGTGATCTTTTGGGCCGTGTTAATGGTCCTTTGCAGAGACGTCCTCTGGGCCGCTGTGCAGCTGGTGTACCACACACACAGGCAGTACCCCAGGATGCTCTCGATGGTGCTCCTGTAGAAGGACTCCAGCAGTCTCCGGGAGATGTTGTTCTTCCTGAGCACCCTCAGGAAGTGCAGTCTCTGCTGGACCTTCTTCAGAAGCTCAGAGGTGTTCATAGTCCAGGTCAGGTCTTTCTCTAAGTGGACTCCCAGAAAGCAGAAGTCCTCTACCCTCTCCACACAGTCCCCGTCGATGAGAAGGGGTGGGATGTCTGTTTTAGTCCTTCGAAAATCAATGATCAACTCCTTGGTTTTTACTGTGTTGAGGAGCAGGTTGTTTTCTCTACACCACCCAGTCAGCTGCTCCACCTCAGCCCTGTATGCAGACTCATCCCCCCCGGAGATGAGCCCCACTACTGTGGTGTCGTCGGCGAACTTAATGATGGTGTTACTGGGGTGTGCAGAGGTACAGTCCGATGTGTAGAGGGAATAAAGCAGAGGGCTCAGCACACAGCCTTGGGGGGAGCCGATGCTAAGGCTGACGGTCCCGGATGTGTCGTCTCCCACCCTCACCCTCTGCCTGCGATCCGACAGGAAGCTGTAGATCCACATACAGATGGAGTGTGGAAGTCCAAGGTCTCTCAGTTTCTCCACCAGCCTATGAGGAAGGATAGTATTAAAAGCAGAGCTATAATCCACAAAGAGCATCCGAGCATAAGTCCCCCGCCGCTCCAGGTGAGACAGTGACGTGTGGAGCGCTGTGGCTACAGCGTCCTCTGTCGATCTGTTAGACCTGTAGGCAAACTGGTAGGGGTCGAGACTTTCAGGGAGGAATGAGGTGATGTGATCCCGTACCAGTTTCTCGAAGCACTTCATCACCACTGGAGTGAGAGCTACTGGCCGGTAGTCATTGAGGCTGGAGATGTGTTGCTTCTTGGGCAGGGGGACGATGGTGGAAAACTTCAGGCAGGGTGGGACGATGGACTGGGACAGCGACCGGTTGAAAATGATGGTAAACACACCAGCCAGCTGATCAGCACAGTCCTTCAGCACCCGTCCAGGGACACCGTCGGGTCCGGCTGCCTTCCATGGTTTGACTCCCCGTAGCGTGCGCCTCACATCGTGCTCCACCAGTATGAGGCTGGCGCTGCTCTGGGCCACAGGGTGAGGTGTAACTCCCCCCGGGGATCCTGTCTCAAAGCGGGCAAAGAAGCTTGAAACGATGATGTGTCCTCCAGTGAATTAAAGGTGTTGAAGTACCAGTCATTCTTACAGTATGTGCTTGTTTGTGGGGTCCAGAATCACTTTGCGTTGCATGTTAGTTCAGACGTGGTTTTAGGATTAAGTTTAAAATCAAGGCTTTATGTTGGGATTAGTGTTGGGAACTTACTTGTAATGCTTCAGACTGCTTTGGTTGCTGTTGTGTTGATTCTGAATTGTTCAGTAAGGTGAGAGAACATGTGGGAGATGAAAATAAAGTTAAGATAAAATAAAATAGTCTGGCCAGGACTCCCTTGAAAAAGAGGTTCTTAATCTCAATGGGATTCTCCTGGTTAAATAAAGGTTAAATAAAAAAAATATGTATTGTGCTGGTAAAGACCGGTTCAGGGAGGACAGAGTCAGAGTCAGCCACACCGAGGACTGACTTCAGTGTATTTCTCTGGTTAAATAATTGTAATTCAATGCATTTGCACCATCTATTGTTTGGTAGAACAGCCTCGCAAATACTGTTGTACAGAAGGGTGTGTGTGTGTATGTGTGTGTGTGTGTGTGTGTTCTTGTATTTCTATCCTTGTCGGGGCCAAATGTCCCCACAAGGATAGCAAAACGTGGAACGACGTGCCTTGTGGGGACCTTTTTCCGGTCCTAAGTAGGAGAAACAGTGTTTTCTTGACCATGTTGTTGTTACTGAAAAAAGTAAAAGTGCAAAAACATTTCTTTAGGGTTAGGCTTTGTTGTGGTGTGGGTTAGGGTTAGGGTAAGGGTCAGGGTTAGGGGCTAGACATGAATGGGAGTCAATGGAAGGTCCCCACAAGGATAGAAATACAAGACTGTGCGTGTGTGTGTGTGTGTGTGTGTGTGTGTGTGTGTGTGTGTGTGTGTGTGTGTGTGTGTGTGTGTGTGTGTGTGTGTGTGTGGGGTTAATAAGGCTGTTTAAGCTCTGAGCCCTCAATTGTCTGTGTTGCACTGTAGACTTGTTTGGCCGATTTGCTTGCATTTAAAAAGTGGTTTGATCCCCATTAGGACCCGTTAACCCGCTCCATTCCTCTGCGCCCGGCTGCCCGCTGAGCTTTGTGTCACACGGACTTGAACTCTACTTCCTTGTGGGAAAAGATTAGCGCCAGACAGATTCCTGGTCATCTGAGCTTTTTCAAATAGCATTAGAGCAGAGCTGCAAAGCCCCTCAGCCGGGAGTACGGCAACAATGGCGGCCCAAACACTCCCCGTCCCGTCCTGCACAGGTCATGGGAGCTCTTTAGGAAAAGCCCAGCAGATATCTGGAGCGGGGTCCTAACGTAAGGCATGAACAAATAGTGTTTCGTTTTTTGAAATCATTGCAGTTTGATCTCTTGAAGCTTTACATCGCTAAACACTGCCGAAGATGAAGTGTTGTAGTCATAGAGTCAAAGTTAAAAGTTAACTTCCGTGAGTGTTTAGCAGACTGAACTGGAGTTATTGAAACGGTTCCTCTGCTGCCGGAGACGTTTGTGAGCACTCACTCCTGCGCAGTGTGAAAACCAGCGAGACAAATGAGAGCGATGGGACTCCATCAAACCAGAGCGAAGAGCCCAAAGATGCTAAAACGCCCCATAAAGTCTTCGGTAAATGTACAACCGAGGAGGAGCAAGAGGCAATATCTTTTATTTCACACACAGGACAGAGTTACTACTACATTATTGATCAGTGCAGGCTTAGCCTTGTGGTCATGTAAAAGTTTTAAAAAAGCCCTGAGAATATTTGAATGGAAGTTGCCGGTGAGAGTTTTCTCTTTATGTGGAGCTGGGTGATGTTTTATAGAGAAGGTATGACCTCCTCTTGGGTCTTTCTTCACGCAGTTTTGTTGAGCTTCAGCCATGTTGCCTCTTTCCATCTCCACTTAGGAATTTCATCATCTCCTCCACCAAAGCGAGCTGCGTCCTCCGTCTAATTGTGCACAATGTGCAAACCCTGCTCGTCTTTGAAGTCGAACGAGCCCTGTGGAGATGCACCTTTTTTTAGCTCCGCTTTCTCATCAGACGGGGCTCCTTGGGAAATGGAGTGAGGATGACGGAGGTGGTGGTGAGGCAAAACTTTGTGGAGTTTCAGTGACTCAGAGCAAACAAAACTTCAAACTCAATACGTGGGTGGTGCAGGTATTGTGGCCGTCATCGACTGGATGGATGGAACCAGCAGTCTGTGATCACCTTAAACCAGAAGCCACAGCGTGTCCGGGTTAGGGTGAATAATTCAATGATCGATTTCTATTTCTGCTCTATTTTTTTTTTTTTTTTTTTTTTTTTTTTTGCAAAGCTAGCTGTGTAAAGTCACATGTAAACAGTGGAGATGTTGAAAGCTAAAGTATTAGTCATGGATTTTCCCGACACAATATGACATCGGGTTATAACTGTTGGGAAGCAATTAATCCAGCCTTATTGATCTTTGGTTCTGAATCATTTGTTTCATGGTTTTTGTAGAAAACCTTCAGTAAAGAAGACAATTGCAGATACAGTTCCTTCTGTGGCAGGAAAGCAAAGCGTTCACTGAAAAATCCTTCCATGCACAGAGAGAACATGCAAACACCACACAGATAGAGCCCTTTAGTGCAATCTGGTCCCCAACATGGGAGCTTTCTGCTGTCATGCATTGGTCTCAGCAGTTCTCTAAATTGAACATTTTAATAAGGAAAGAAGCATTATGCAAATATCTGTTTTTATGATGTAAATAAACAAAACGTATAGTTAAAACTCAAGACACCGTTATCAGTGGATTTGTTCTGTTGTGAAACAACCTTGTTGGAAGTCCTCTTGAATTTTCTTGAAGTCTTAAAGCTAGGGTTGGCGATTTGAATGAGATACATTTTTTAAAATACTGGTTAAAATGATCTTTATGACCCGATGGGAAACAATTCATAGCGTGTTCTTAAAGTAGTTTGGAAAATATCCGCTATCTACAGCAGGAGTAAAACGGGAAAAACAGCAACCAATAGTCTTGACGGGACACCTTTTTTTAAACCAATCAAATCCCTTCGCCGTTCGACCTGCCCCCTGCGCGTACATGTCAATGGCGTGCACTGACCCTGATTCAGTGTGCGCGTAGAAGGACGGAGCGTCGTTGCAGAATGGCGGAGAAGAATGTTTGGGGCTTTACTTACCGGTGAGTGCGCATAGTGCAAATAAAGAAAAACGAAGAAACGAAGCGCTGAGGACAGGTTACGCCAGGAACGCACTGGACGCGGAAGTGCTGCGCGCACCGCGCGCGCGGAACATCTCTGCGTCTCCGCTCCCAACGGAGCTCCTCCAATGGGGTGGGAGCTGGGCGGAGCCTTGGGAGATGCTACATTCGTGCTACATGCTAGTTTTCCAAGATCGCCAACCCTAGCTTTAATTGGTGCTGTCCCGATACTTTTGTCACAGGTTGTGGCATTCGATTCAAAATTGTTCTTTCTCTGGTTTCCAACTTAATTAAAGGGTTTTAATGTTTGAACTGCAAATGTCCCGGGTTGCTTCCTGTTTGTTTCCAGTCCGTTTCGTTTCATAGCTCAACAGACTTTATGACATTGTTTTCTGCTTTGGAAGAGAAGAACTAAAAACAGGTTGCACATCACGTTTCTGCTGCCTGGAGGTGTCCCACTGTGAAGCAGAAGTGGTCCGAGTGTCTCCTTGTTTCTGTACCCCCATCGATCATCCTCCTCCTCTATCACCCACCATCAGCTCTCCTCCCCGTCTCTCAGTGCTTTTGAATAAATGATGGCAACATGATACTGCTGCTGCTGCAGCCGGTGCTGAGCTGGACACTCTGATACGCTGCAGCTGCTCAAACACAAGGACGAGCAAACACATTTCCTGGTGCGCCAGATAAAAAATGGGAATAAGCCAGTGTTTGTAAAGAGCAAGTGTGTAAACACTTTAAGTAATACAGTATCACAAACCGCATCATATCATCAATAGGACATATTTGTTTGGACTGAGTCCAGTTGTGTATTTCTTAAGCAGATTCAAAGATGGGCTGGGATGATATGCAGGTAAATACCAAAGTGCATATATTTGGGTTGATTTTTCTGTGGACTTTTGAATTTTACTTTCAGCATGTGAAGTTTGTGAACACTTGTGCACTTTCCCACTTCACATTCTTTAAACTGGCCTAATACTTGTTGGACACATTGTTGGTTGCATATGTGAGAAATTTGAATCTGAATGCAGGCCTTTCACTGAATGCTTGAGTGATAGATTTACCATTTTAAGATTATCTATCTAGTAAAGAACTCATTAATATGTCATTTTTGGTTAGTAAGCTTTGCCTATTAGCTGAAAATGACCAAAAAGGTAAGGTACATCTGGGACAGGCCTCCATGTATTCACTGAAGCATGTGTCTTGGAGAAAACCCACTCATGCACAGGTAACACATGCAAACTATACACAGTTCTGGGCCTGGATCAAACTGGAGGTAATTGCAATGTGAATTGACAGCTGCAACCTCATTTGCAGTAAAGAAATGGAAATTTGAATTTGGGCTTAAATGCTACAAATCATTAATGCATAAAAATCATTGTTGTTTTTCAGGTAATTCAGAGAATAATTTCATTTCCTGTCGCTGCTTTGTTTCTGATTTGAAGGCCGAACATTTCATTCACTTGTAGTTTCTCGGTCTACCTTTGTCCTTGCAGTGATCTTCTTTCACTCACTCCGTGTGAATTGTCTTTGCAGCGTTAGTAAGTTGACTCTGCGTGAAACTGCCGCCAGGTTGCATGCTCTGCGTGTGAGTGTGTGTGTGTGTGCATGCAGAAGCGCATGTTTGAGTGTGTGTTTTTCTGCTGGCATGCAGGGCGTGTGCTGTGTGCAACCACAGTCTGTATGCGAGTGCACGAAAAGAGTGGCCAGAGTCATGCTTCAGGAATGTACTGTATAATTTGCTTCGGTGGAGCCTCTCGTTGCAATAACACCTTGGGCCCCATGGGAGTTGAGGGTCTCCTGTTGGACAGCCTTATAAGAAACGTATAAGAGAAAGAGAGACAATCCAGCAAGGTATACGCAGCACTGGGGTATTAAAACCCCAGCAGCTGGATGTTTTGTGTCTTAACCACAATTAATAGGACTGTAAATGGTAACTTTTCCGCTGAGAACCACTGGAACGGGCAGCCTCTTGAGTTTAGTGGGTAAGCGGCACCTCTTTGATTGATGGCTGTAATAATACTTGGCAGCGCTGGCCAAACCAACCGTTGGCCTCACTGTTATGTCGTCGCTTCCAAGAGTCGACTTGGAGTTGGCTGAATATGTTCACTTTTAAACAGGTTTTTATGAGTTTTGTCAGCCTCTGCAAGTGCTACGAGTTCAGTTGCCACTTAAAGTATTGTACATGTCATATAAGTGGATCGGCAGGTTGGCTGGTCAGTTTGGTTGAAGCTGATGGCCTTCTATTAATGTCTCAATATTTTTAGGCCATATCGCGATACACAATATTCCTACTGCTGAAAGCAACTGTGTGACAATGCATTATGGGACTACATCACAGTATCATCATTTTTTTACATCACACAGAGAACAATACATTGAGTGTGTTAAATCGCCCAGCCCCGGTTTGGAAACAGACTGTGTTTGATGGTGACAGTCAGTTTAAGCTCTTATTGGCTGTCTGATTGACTCATACAGTGTCAGTGGCCGGCTCTGGGAATTACCACAAGACCCTTTCACTCAACCTCTTAATATTGACAGAAAACTTGATGATAACATTAAAAGCATGATGTTCACATCAGCGAGGACAGGCGAGGGCGTTCAGGACGAGACCTTTTTCTGGAAGGAGCCTCTCAGAATCACACTCAGGTGAAATGAGCTGTTGGGGTTCTGAAAATGAATCTACAAACAATCAGCCTATTGAGTGTATATAAAATGAGAAGTCATAGCTTAGAAGCTTTTGGCTTCAAAACCAGATATTTTGCCCAAGTTATAAAGGACAGAGGCCGTACAGCGCGTTCTGAGCACTACTGACTTTGCTCATTCCCCTCATTTTTTTCATCCAAAGCAGTCCCATAATCTGATTAAATTGGAATAAATGAGCATGCTCACTGACCTGTCACCACTCTTAAC
This sequence comes from Salarias fasciatus, assembly GCF_902148845.1. Taxonomy (NCBI): domain Eukaryota; kingdom Metazoa; phylum Chordata; class Actinopteri; order Blenniiformes; family Blenniidae; genus Salarias; species Salarias fasciatus. Next base: position 8,245,860 of record NC_043745.1, read on the forward strand.
CTTATTTACTTCTGATATTCAGTTCATTTTTCATTTCATTTCAAACACTGAGAAAAGTGAATCATTACCGTGAATTCAACAGTTTTCAGACATCTTCCAAGCCTGTGCTGCCCAACATAATAAAGTGCTCAGAAGACTTTCAGACAAAGGAGAAAGTTTTGGCAGACTTCCACAGATTTGTGTGCCTTGCTCTCCAAAGGTCAGACTGTTCTCCCATTTAAGTAAATTTAGTCGGTGGTTTCACAGCTGTCATCTTGGTCCTCTACACTTTACCACCAAAACGTATAAACAAACCATCGAGGTTTGAAGTTCTTGAGCCACATCAGTGTCTGCGTTCAAGTGTAGTTTCATACTTCTTTAGCCTTTGTTCGGCGGGGACTGGAGCCAGTAAGCCATTATATCGAACTAACAAAGCTTCTAAAGTGGCATGCAAACCCGGAGCCAAATGACCATTTACTGCAGCGTAAACCTGCACTGAAACACCACGCAGCCGAGGCCTCCACACACATATTTAATAGAAAAGCCATTTTCTGGAAAGAGCGAGCACATACTGACCTCTGCATACCATGACTTGCACTTGTTAGCCTCGAGCACACAGATTTGTGATAAAAATGGAATGAGGCAAGGACATGAGCACAACTGGAGCTGCAGTGAGTTTTCATTTAATGTTAGCCTCTAATGAAGCTTCTTAGAAGTTATAGTAGGCATCTTTAATCATGCAGTCAATTATTTACCCAAAAAATGGCTGTAGTGTGAGTAATTTCTTTAAGCTCATTCTTCTAGTAGTAACTTCACTTAATGACTTATGAATCAAGAAATTATTTTTTTTAGTGTTCCAAGAACACACGGTGTAAACACACTTTGTCATTTTCACGCTCTGATTCTGCTTTTAAATGATCATATTTGTGAATAGCAAGAAACTGAAGTTATAGGAAAACAGTGTTCAACAAAATCTTTAGTTTTTCTGCATGTATTAGTCATAAAATGAGACCTCATATACATCTTTCTCACAAGTATAGACAAACCATTCACTTAGCCGACGACTAGGCAAAAAAGTACAATCATTTTGATGTTCATGTAACAAAGTCAGTGAATTAGTGGATTCCAAGTCTTTTCTATTGAGGTTTTTTAAATGGCCTGTATGATCCCAGTTGAGCCAAACCTATAAAATAACAGCATGAAAACCATAAGCAGAGGTATAGCTGCACTTTGGAAATGTTCAGATTGAATGCTCTTCTCACAAAACACAGTCTAGTGTGTGCTGAATGAAGCATTTGAGCGGAGTTCACTGGTGATAAAGTGAGTGTTTTATGAGGAATATCGGCAAAGTCCTGTCGTTTCTCAAGCTGCGAGATTTCTGCAGCTTTTAGGTTGCATGTTTTTTAGTCATGCCAATGTGACTCTGTTAAGAAATCAGATGCTGGCTGTCAACTACAGCTTCTTGATTGCTTAACAACCACTGATTAAACATTTAGTCTTTAAAAGTGTGTCCGAGAAGCATCTTTTTAACATAACTTGATAAAACAAGTTATGAATACATTTCTGTAAAACAAAAATCTAGATTTTTTGAAAGTGTACATAAATAATCAGGTACAGATAGATTGTGTAGATATAGAAAGGGCGAATCAAAATAATTTTTTAGAAGTATTAACATTCGCTAGAAACCTCAGATAAAACAAGTAAAAAAATATATATCCAGAAGCGTCTCAGTCCTGGCAAAGCAAATGACATGCTAAAGAAATCTCTCCAAAAATCTCCTTATATTCTTTACAACTCACTGATTTTATCGTATCTAACTTAGAGTGTTGAAGTATGGGGAAATATTTGTGCAAATTCCCTATTAAGATTTGTTATTTTGTAAAAAAGAGCAACAAGAATTGTACATAACATTGACTTTCGAGAAAACACCAATCAACTTCAACAAAATTTACAAAGCTTGTGGCGTTTTCAACTATTCAAATAATCCATAAAGTAAAGAATATCTTATTATTGGGTAATATTCAAAATTGTTCTGTGAAAGAGAAAACGGTTACGATCTTACCAGTTTGAAATTCATAAAGTCCGCACCACCTTGAAAGGTTTTTGTGTCACAATTTGTGGTGTAAAATGATGGAATAATTTATGTGTGAAGACTAGATGATTGTCAAACTTATATCAAGAGATTCAAAGAGCTGGTTGTGGCGAGGTTCAGGGTTTGGTGACGACAGGAAGGTTGTTTGTTCATGGTGCTGAATTGAGTGATGGATGTATTTTAACTATTGACTTTTGGGTAAATCAGTGCTCATGATGCTCATTATAAAGGCACATCGTTTTTGAATATTAAGGTAATAAAGAAGTGAAGGGGAGGATTACGACACTGGCCCATATTGTGTTGTATCTTCTATATTGTTTGGATGTTCTGTCTTTCTTTTTTCATTGTTAAAGGTGCTGTAGTCAGGATTCCGCATCCCCGCCATCTTGCTTAGGGTTACCTAAGCAAGATGGCGATTTGACCCATCTAAGATGGCGATTTGAAACCCAGCACAGCCAATCCTGTCCTGTTATCTCTGACATCACGCCCTTACGCAAGTTAAGCCCCTCCCACGAGAACGTGCGACGAACGCCCCTCGACCAATCACGGTTAGAGCCTCAGGGGCTCTTCTGATTGGTCAAAGATACCTGGAGCTGTCGAGATTCCTTTTCAGCTCAGAACAGAGACAGATGGAAACGCTGCGCCCTCGCGGTAGTGCAATTATGCTACACTCCTAAAGGATTATCAATGGATTCTCTAACATTTAATCCAAAGAAAACACAGAAAAATTAGCATTGACTAGCAAAATCCTGCCGACAGCACCTTTAAGTTTTGTTTTTTTACAAGTTTGAAATAAAGCTTAAAAATAAAATTAAACTGCTACAACCTTCTCCAGCAGCAATAACCTCGACCGAGTTCCTCTAATTGAACCAGAACTGCTTCACTCCAATGTTAAGAACATGTTTTTTGTGCTCATTCTACAGTGAGTCCTTGAGCTCATTCTACAGTGAGTCCTTTGAATCAGGTCTGGTCGTCTTCAAAAGGTGGATTTTATGTTATTTTTTGAAATCTCAGCTATTCCGTTGCAGATTTACTTCCATCATTTTTTTTCAGCTGCAGCAGCCAACTTGTACTGAGCTTCAGCTGCTCATCACTTTGGCATCATCTTTTGGAAGAGCGAACCTTGAGTTGAGATAACCTTGAATAAACTTCATGAAACAGAATAACTTTTGGCAAGTACTCTTACCTGGACTCCCACTTCTAAGGAAAGATATACAAATTGTCTATTATGGGAACATTGTCAAACTCCAGAATGGTGAGTTTGTAAAGTTTTTTAGAAGACTATAATTCATTCAAATCTGATGCAGCTCTGGTGCATGAAACACATACAACATCAACAGATGGTCGTGTGAATCATAAATTCAAAAGGTTGAACTTACAGGTCAAACTAGCTTCACTCCTCTCTGACTAAAATGAAGATGTACCGACTCCTGACCAATGGACAGATATGGACAAAAAGGAAAAAAGAATCTAGATTGTTTTTTTTTCTCCCAATTTCCATTTCCAACTGTGTTACTCTCTCAATATTCTTTAAAATAAGATTTCTTTACCCCAAAAATGCTTTTAAAATAGTTCTTGCTTGGGACATCTATGGATGGATAAAATATGTAAGAACAGCAGCCCAATGCCTCTTGACTTTCTGCAGTGGTCTTGAAAAACTCCAGTCGGATTCATAGCTCAATGACTAACAGTAGAAACAGTCCGTCACATGAAGCTAACAGCTGACTGACGCCAGTGGCTAAGCTAAACCGGCTAGCTAGGCAGGATGCCAACTGCTTCAGATGCTCACCCTAAAACCAGCTGACAAGGGAGGAATCACGTGGAATACCCGCTGAAAGAACTCTGCAACAGTCCTCTTCTCTTGGCTTGAGGCAGCCTGGTCTGGGATCCAGGGAGAGTGCTGGACTAAATACTCCATAACGTGAAACTGCACATTGTGAAAGTAGCATGTCCGATAAGATAAGATAAGATAAGATAAGATACACACCTCTGTCCTGACCACAATGATCTCTTTTCAGAGTCACAAGTCTTGTCACTTCCTTTTCCCAGCTCGACTCTCAATGCTTAATAACTGTTGAACAAAGACACGTATTTATGTGGTCGGAAGTCAAGCATACTTCTGATCTTAGATGAAAACCAGTCAGCGCTGCATGACGAATGGTTGCAGCAAACCGGGGAATGTCAAGTGGTTGACATACTTCCTCTTCACTGTCACTTTCCTCGTATGTGAACATGCTTCAGGTCCTGAGTGCTCATAACTGTTTCAAGGAAGAATCAAGAGACATTTGTTTTCATTTTCCTGACATTGAAAATGGTCAAAGATGGATAACCTGAGAATGAAAGAAAACTTAACATTGCATAGTAATGGCCCAGCTCCCTCTGAGCCTGTCTGGTGCATTTAAAGAGTAAGTACAGTAAATGAAGAGTTATTACTCCAAACCTTTGCCAGGCCTCTTCCATCATCACATTGTTACAGCTTAGCTCTGTCTGCTCTTTGTCTTTGATACTGGAATTAAGATAATTACGCTTGATGAGGTGTCTCGGAAGGACGACTGTTTACAAGCCCACATGCAGATTTCCTCCTGTGAATCGGCCTGTTTCTCCAGTCAGGGAAAACCAAGTGAAACTCTCGTGCTCTGCTTTGAAGTTCAGAAATCTCCCATTGGCTCGGTTTCAAGAACTCTGACTTGGAAGAAGGAAAAACGATTTGATGTGGAAGCTTGGAGCCAAAGCTGAAATGATGAGGCATGCATTAGAGATAGAGAATGGCTCTGTCAGCTAATATTTAATATAATGGGAAGATTCACAAGGCTTTATTCTGTACATTGGATGATATATTGGTCCAGTGCTGCGCTTTGTGAAAGTTTTATTTTTTTTGTAATTCTTTATAGAATGCCAGAAAATGACAGATTTATCTTTGGACTTCGGTCACAAACACTGTTATATATGAGAACTTCATCGGCCTGACATATGTTGACCTATTATCCTCTTTGTTTTTGGTGGACTCCTTCAAACCCATGTCACTGTGGTGATGATGCATCCCATGATTTGGTCTGTGTTGCTGAACATCTCACATGTGCTTTGGATTTCTGTTCAGCAGCTTCAGCTTCAGCCTGGAGGATAAATCCATCTTCACTGGCAGTCAGTGGGGAAGGAGATCCTGCTGTGAGGGAGCAGGTCTCCACTGATAAGATGCCTGGCAGCCACAAGATGTTGGAACTGGGTAACTGTTTAGCAGTACCTTAAAAATCCTAATTTCTTGATTTACTTGGAGGGTCAATACTTGCATCCTTGACAAAGCATCTTTAAATGTTCTCAAGTGTGCTGAGGATATTTCAACATGTTGACTAATACAGTGGATCGTATTGCAGTGCATGGTTGACAGCCATTATTGCTGGAGCTGGAAGAGACCATTGAAGTGACGTGGGAGTGCTGGTGGGATCTCTGTCTTATAGATTCATGCTGCAAACATTTAATGGACATTTGTTCAAAAGTAAAGGTTGTTGCCTTTTTTAAAACCCTTTGTCAATTGTGAATATTTGTGATTGTATCAATGGAAATCCATCCACAGCTGTTGAGAGCTTCCCCTCAGAACCAGAAATATGAAGTCTGTTTGAGAATTCCATTCAAGAAAAGTCAGTTTGTCTTGTGAAATGTGCTTTCATCCCCTCATCACTTCAACTGCCAACTGATCTCTCAAATACTAAAAAATGTCCTGTTGTGTGAATGACGTCAGCTAACAGCCTTTCTGATGAAGCAACACAAAAACACACCTCTTTTTTGACCAAAGGCCCTTTGATTTGAGTGTAACTACATGATGAGAAAATAGTTTTGGTGTTTACGCCAATTGTTTGGCACCATCCCAGCTGACATGACGATCTGTTTTATGGGGGAGAATACAATGACTTTGCCAAATGTCAAAGTGATTCATGCAGATGTGAGATATTGCTGTACGTACTGTATGTGCAGAAGTCAGTGATACCTCAACCCCTGGCCGTGGCCTTGTTCTCACAGCGCATCGGTGCCACTCCTATTCTCAATCCGGTGTCCCTCATGCGCAGAGTTGCATTCCCTTCTTCTTGTATCATCTCCACTGATTCAACCCAGGGTGCTTTAGGCATGATGACAGGAGGGGAAGGATCTCTGGTGCTTCAGGCAGGCTCCACGCTCAGCACATGATGGTGATCGACAGTCACATTTACCCGGTAACTTGTAAAGAGTTGCGCTCACAGCAGTGTTAATTCACTTTGACAGTCCTGGTGGGAGTGTCTCGCAGAGCAGAAGGTCAGATTGAGGAAAGTGAGAGAGGCCTGTGAGTCACATGTCGGAGTAATTTAACTTTTTTTTGTGCGGTCGAGCCTCTCTGGCCCAGCCCGCCTCACTGAGCCAAGCAGTTCTTCAAGAAGTGGTCCTGAATTAAGGAAACAAGCAGACACACTGACTCACTGCAACACAAGGAGCGCTGGGGAAAATCTTGTGGAGCAGCATGCGGGTCACATTCACATAAATCAGTGTTGTGAAAATGAAAACCTTCCTGCCACCTTAAAGGACTTTATCTTCTGGCCCCTTTCAACTCAGACCTCAACTTCTGCTCATTCCTGCAAGATAAGAAGGCATTTACATTGACAAAGAAAATACGCATTGCTGGAGGTCAGGATAGTGCTGGAGCGACAACAGGTTTACAGCCAGACCGAGTGTGGTCTTTGACTTCTTTGAACTGTCCAGAATATCTGAGATTGAGGTCGAGCGTTATTCGAACTTTGGGCCATACAGCATATGGCCAAAGAGAACAGATGTTCTGTCAAAGAGTTTATTACCTCGTAGTCGACCCGCCGGCTGCCTGTGCGTTTTATGGACCCTGTGATGGCTGAGGGTGGGGTTCACATGGAGGTTGGGCAGAGAATGAGGAGAAAAAAGAACAACTGAAAGCTCAGTCATGCAAGCTGAACAGAAACACAGAGAAATGGGACAGAAAAAGAATTGAGGCAATAGATTTTATTCTGTTTTATGGTTTATCTCACTGAAGACTCAAAGGTGTTTGAGGTGAGATTGAGCATGAAACTGTAAATTGTGTGACACTTCGATTGTTGTCTCTCTAAGGTTTTTATTTTGAAACTTTAGCCATCAAACACCGAAGCATTCAAACTGGGGATGTCCTGGAGCATCTATCATCAGCATCAGTGTCTGTTTATTCTAATGTGCAGACAGCAGCAGTTTCACTTAAACTTGAAGTCATTACGTTGTCATGTCAATTAAAGCTTACATGGTTATTGATCAGCAGTTGTAGCCTTCCCAACATCTCACAAAAGTCAGATGGGTTGCGATCTAAGGACGGGGCAAACATTTGATTCTGTTTCATGAGGCTGAAGAAAGTGTAATGCCCCTTGATTAGTGTCAAAACAGCGTATCAAAGCCTGAGATCTCCAGACAATTTCACAATGTAACACTTGTTTTACTCCAACAACAGTCTTGAGACAGAAATCTGCCTCCCACATGTGTTTGTGGTCGCGCACTTGTTGGTGTTGTGGCTCGTCTCGTAGAGTCTCGCGGAGATGAAAGCGCTCTTGGCTGCAGCAGCTCGACCACGTGCACCAACAACCTCCATCCATCATCTTAACCATCAGCTGATCTGGAATAAATGCTGGCTTGATTACCCGGCCAGAGACATCCGTCACTGTGCTGGCATGAGAAGGGGAAGGGAACAGGTGGTGACAGAAGCTGGCCAGACAAAGACGGTGCATAAATAAGTGTGATTTACTGTGTGTGTGCAAGTGTGTGTTTTAGACAGGGTCTCTTTGAAATGAGAACTGCGGAGATCATGTGAAAAAAAAGTAGTAAATACACTAAATCTTCAGGTAATTCACTTAAAGTTGCTCATTGTATTCCACTTGATCACTGTGATACCAACATGTGCAATATACATAAGCAGGAAGCAACATATCAAAGACATTGATGTCGTCTGCGTAAATGCTTGTTATTATCATGAATCATACAGTTATTGCAACGCAAAACTAAACATTATTTTATCATGTGTTTACCGAATGCCATGCAGCCCCAACTAAAGCCAGCTGCTGTCTTTGATTGGTTTTCAATAGCAGTTCTGATTTCTTTTTTTTTTTTTTCTTCCTTTCTTTCCTCTGAAAAGTACAAAATGAGAAACATTTTCTTGGATGCTTGTAGTTAGTTATTAAAGTTGATAAATGACTTGAAAATCACTGACTTATTATAACAAATATATTTGCAGATGCTTGGAAAAATACAGTTTCTGCTTATTTAAGCTTGGCACACTGCTGTTAATTCTTTAAACAAATCATATAATGAAGAAAGCTGCACTAATGTCTTTGTAATTCAATTTAGTCAAGCTTGCTTTACTCATTGTGGGCTGCAGCAGACACTGCTCCTCTATTCTGAAAAAACAAAAAAACGAAAAAACAAAAAAACAAGGCGAAGGCTTCCACATCCTCAGCCCAGTGTTGGTTATGCACACATGAGCAGAACTGCAAGTTAGTACAGGCTGCTGATGAATGACACTGTGTTTTACACATTCCTACATTGAAGTAAATGAATCTATCTGTGCTCATTCCTGTCAGGTACACACACACACACACACACACACACACACACACAAATGAGCAGCGAGCGCCCGCTCCCTTCTCCCCCTCTGCTGCTCTCCTTCTCTCAACTGTTGCTGTCTGACTGATGACTGGAAATGTGATGTGTGTGTGTAGTTTGGTTTTCATTGCTGTTGTGGGGACTGAATTCTTTAAGTCATTTATCAATATTGGACTTATCATTGCGTTTGGAGACATGCATCTTGTCTGTTGGAATGAGACGTGCTCTTTAAGGTCAGACTGTATTTCAGGTCAAGCAAGGAGGTTAGACTGTTGTTGAGATTGCTGTAAACCTGGAAGACATGAAGGCGAGGTAATGGAAGGTCTCCACAATGCAAGAAAACATTTGTATTTGTGTGTATGTGTGTGTTTGCCTTGTATTTGTCAGTAGTTAAGCAGTGTTTTTTAAAGGTAAGGTTAAACTAGGGTCCGGCCTTTATGTGATGGTAATGATTGGATTGGGGTGAGGGCAGGCATACATCGGAAGACCCCATTAAGCCAGAACCACAAGTGTGTGTGCAAATCACTGCGTATCACTGTCTAACGTAGCAGATGGTAGGTAGGCAGTTGGCACAATGTGTGTGTGCTTGTGTGTGTGTGTGTGTGGGTTGACTGTGTGGGTTTATGAGCAATCGGGGGAACCCTGCCCTGTTGACTGAAGCACTCTATTACCATCTGCTGCGTTTAGACAGCCACACACTCTCGAACACCCTGTGAATTCTGATCGGCCCGCTGTGTTACTTTACCGGATGTCTCGCTGTGCTGTGTTACTTTGTGTTGAGTCAGCTTCAGGTTTTTACTTGGTGACCCATTGTCATTCTGGCGGATGTGTTGAACCCTGTCAGACTGATGGGGTTGAGGGTGGAGTGCTGCAAGGACAGTCTCACAGTCTCTTCTCATTGAAACAGTGTGGTAGACGCCTCCTTGACTGCTGTGGAGTGAGTGCAGTGCTCTGCTGCGCCGCCACACTGCCATGATATGCAGGTCACGACTGCTCTTAGTTACACTACTGATTGGATCTTCTTAAAAAATTCATGACTCCTTCACATTCTGTCTCTTGTGCTAATCTGCAGGTCTTTACTCCCCGTCCGGCGGCTGCTGCCCCTCCTATTGTTACTGATCGGTCACTTTAATGGTGACATTAACACCGATTCTCACAGGCATACAAATGATTCTTGAAGAAGAACCTGATCCAATGTTAGGTCACCTCTAAACAGGAATCAAATCAACATCGTTAAACAGTAGCATACTCCAGAGGAAACGGCCTCCTCTGTAAGGCTCCAAAAAGAAGGAAAACTATGGATGGAGAGAGTGGTTTATCTCTATCCACTGAAATAGATAAATATTAACTAGCATTAACATGCATCCTGAGATGCTGCCTTTCGTTATCTGTACAATTTGTTCATTTTTTTCTCATTTTATTTTTCTTAAATCATTATTATTACTTTAGTGTTCTCTTTTAGGAGTTGTTAAGCTTTTTGATGAAGGGAATGTGGTTCATCTGTTCTGTAAGATGTAAATGTTTCTTCAAAAATGCTATGAATAAGACATTTTTCAAAAAGCTGATAAAGAATGACCTGAACTTAACTGGAAGCGAAGAATCAATTGTTGATATTAGAAAAACCAAACCCATCCTGAAGTTTTTATTCTTCACATCTATATATGATATAATTTGATCCTTATTCACGTGATCTCTGATTTGGAGGAAAAGAACGGCAAATAAAACTCAACAGATCATGAAAAGTCACAACAAATTGTCAGGAAGATATTGCTGCACCTGCCTCCTTGATAAACAAATAAATATGCAGAAACCTATATTCCTTATCAGTGTTGGGCAAGTTACTTTGAAAAAGTAATTAGTTATAGTCACCAATTACTTCTTAAAAAAGTAACTGTTAGTAACTGAGTAACAATATTGTAAGTAACTATTGCCTTATAAAAAAAGTGTTTAAATATGTCACAGTATTTGGATTTCCTCTTGATAGAACTTTAAGATGAATGCTCAATTGTTTGTCATAAAACTGAATATATTATTAATGAAATAAACGGACACTTGACACATGCAGAAAAAAGTACGAAGAGGAAACGCTTCATTAATCTAAATTATTCAAATGTTGCTGTGTGAAAATATGAGACAAGACACCAAGCACATTTGATTTATAACTGTAGATAGAGTTTCTACATCTATTGACAAATATCTATTGACATAGATGTATAAGAGTAGATGCCTGTGCTTCCATTTAAAGGCTGCCTTGAGTTGAATGACCTGAGTTCTCTATGGCTGTCTCTCTGTCACGTCATTTGATGCACTTCACACCAACATGGTTCCTTCGTTCTGTAAACAAGCTCAGTGCTCAGCCTTCTCTGCTGGACTCCAGAGGAGGGAAAACCAGCCGAAAGCATTGAATTATAGTAATGGAAATGTGCAGAATTTTATTGTGAGTAACGGTAACAATGTTGTAATGCTGAAAAAAGTAATTACTTAGATTACTTGTTTGTAAAAATAGTAACTCTGTTAGTAATGCAGTTTATCTTAACGCCATTACTCCCATCATTGTTCCTTCCTTACACATATTAGACTGCTGAAAGCTGGCAGGGGTCTTCATTATGTAATGCTCTGATATGTGAAGGCTGTGTATTTACTTCATTGATGCTCTGATCACTAGAACTGAATGTTTGACAGACAGATTAATTATTCCCTTTGTGTGAAAATATAGACGTAACTTTCTTTATGTTGTGTTTGAGTTTTCCGATCAGTGTTTTCTGTTTCTCGTTTGGCAGACTTGTCAACATCAAAATCATTTTCTTTCTCAGCTACAGAAAATTTCTGCTTGAGGCAATAAGTTTTTTTTTTCCACTTCAGTTGAATATTTTGCATTGTGATATGAAAATGTGGAATCTCCACACAATATGAAGTCAATCACTTCTGTGTACTGAAGAGCGTCATGGAGTTACTTTTGATGGATTATTTGCTTTGCTTCTAAGAAACCTCTTTCTGTGAACTTACAAAATGCTGTTATGGCTCAGTGTCTTTAAAACAAAGACTTACTTGTCTTGCGACTGATGAAAAAAAATGGTTTACTTTTCTTAATCACCAGTTTCTAACACACATTTTTAGACCTCGTCTTTCCAAAAGCCTCTTGTTTGTAGTTTGAGCACAGTGAGGCCTGGAGTGTTTATCTTCCTTTCATAGCCTCACAGCAGTCGGTACTGAGGACTCTGGTACTATTTGAACTCCTGCATGAGATTTCAGTATCAGTCACAGACGCCGCAGCTTCATTTCTTACTCCAGTAATATCACACTTTTCTAGAATGCCACCTGACAAGACTTTCAGTGGCTGGGTGTTTCAGGCTCTGCAGTGTTATCATGCACTTTCTACATGCATGATTCTCTTTAGTTTCTTCTGTGTTTTTCTTCAGTTTAAGCTGTTAATTTAAGTTGTTGCAGTGTGAATTTTTTGAGTTATAGAATTCCTGTCTGCAGACCAGTGCTGCAGCTCTTCTGCAGTTCGGTGTGCAGACTCTGGTCATGGCAGCAGGCATCTCCTGCCATTAAACACTGTTATAGGAGTAATGCTGCCTGTCCTCGGTTGTCAAGGCAACTGCTGGCCAATGAATGTGTCACGCTGTGATCGGACCTTTCATTGGCCTGACAGGCATTTATTGATCCTTCTGTCTCAGTTGTCACTTCGTCGGAGTTGGCCTGAATCACAGTTCATCGAGGTCTTTCTTGAAGAGAGACTGGCATTTGAAGGCATTTTTCTGTTTGTGTTTGAGAATTCATTTATTCTTTCCAGTTATAAAGAAATGTCAGAGTCAATCATCGCATTAGGTGGTCTGGACAAACTGCATTTAATTCCTAGTGAGATGACAAAAAGATCCCGTAGCCTGAGCCGACCTTACCCAACAGCAGCTTTGGCAGCTTTTTCAACACAGTTTACCCAGATACTGTAACACTTCACACACTGAAGTCAGAGCTCTGCTTTTTGAGTAACTCACATCTCAGACTCAGCATGCTTTGAAGAATACAGAGGAAAATGTAAAGATTTTGTACATCAGTTTTACACAGATAGCAATTCACTGAACTCACGATTCGATACAAATCATGATATGTGCACATGATTTGTTCCATTTTTTTTTCTAATTGTGACTTAAATGTTTCGAATATTTCTGTTAAATCTAGTACTCTATTTTCTTTTCAATACTGTATCAAAGTAAACTTTTTATTCATGAGGTAGTAACAAACTGTAAGGCATGAGCAAAGGCTTATTTTTCTTTGTAAAAACATAGCTTCAAAGATTATTTTGTCTTAACAAAAATAAAATAAATTAGCTGAATTTAAAATCAGTCTTACGTTAAATAAACTATGAAGTGAATCTCTTCAATTAAAGATTAAAAGCTAATTGCAGTACTGGCAGATTGTTTTAGTCTTGTCTGCTGTTTCCTCACATTCTCATTTTCTGACCTTGGAAAAAGCTAAAATGGCGCCACGCCAGTTTGAAATCATCTGAGGCCATGCTTGAAATTTGAATGGAAAATGAAATGTTAATAAAAGGTATGATACAAGTAGCCTCTGTTCTTATCTGTCTGTATATTTAGCGAAGAGCATATTTGAGCCTTCAGTGAGCATTGTGGCGGTGAGACGTACAGGGACGTACGTCTCACTGAACGCCACAGACATCAACATGATCTACTTGAATGTTTGTAGCTATCATAAATCATATTATAATACTCAACAACATTATCACATCTGATACTGTGCAGCCCTGATCGTAACCTCCTGATGAGTCTCTTTACCCAGCAGGATTGAGGGGAAAGTGAAGGTGACTGAGTGCTTTATGCCGTTCTGTTTTCTTTTGACAACATTTTACTGAATGTGTTTCGTCCAGTCTGCTGGTGTGGTAGAGAAATAGATTTGCTTATTATCTGTAAAAATAGATTCAGTTGACTTGGGTATCAGGCGACCAGAGGGGAGGAAGTCCTTTCTATTCCCCTGCTCTAAACCACACTCTATTCTGTCCCCCAATTTGGGAGTAATAAAGTAGACCTACCTTGTTGAAATGATTATTAGTTAACCATCCCTAATGGTTTGAATCGTGAGCTTTGAGTTTCAGTCAGTGCTTGTTAAATGTGTTTCTTGGCTTTAGTCTGAGGTGTCCACTGAAATACAAGGAAACAAAGGAGTTACTCACTTGAAAGTAGAACTGATTAGATCGACTGAGGTTTAATTACCCGAAGGAGGCTGACTCCTCAAAGAGTGTAAAATAGCAGTGCTCTTAAAAGACATGGCTGTTGTTCAGATGTCAGCTGGCTTCTGCTTGTGGGATGAAGCAGCGTTTGAAGCTCACGGCGTGAGGTGAAAGCAGCTGAAGTGTCAGTGGAGGAGTAAAGGGGGCAAAACCCAGCTGATCATTAACAGCAGAGCTGCCGAGGTGTCAGGAGGGGATCCCGGCTCGGAGTGTTGGAAGAGTGTGTGTTTGTGTGTGTGTGCACGCTGACAGCAGCTGACGTCAAGCGGGATGTCGGAGATGAAAATAATTGAGTATGGGCGGTTGCCTGTTGGTGAGTAGTGAAAGGCACGGAGGTCTGAGGTGAAGCAGCACAGTTTCCACGCGCCGCTCCAGCCGGGACGAAGCCAGAGCCGTGTGGGGTCCGGACCGGTACCCCATAAACAAACCCCGTGTCGTCAGAGGCCACATCCACTGTCAGTTTGTGGAAGTTTCAGTTTCAGCTGCTCAGACTGAGGGATTGGTGGACTGAAAGCAGCAGATCCACTTAAGTGTGTGTGTGTGTGTGTGTGTGTTTTTCACAAAGCTCTCAGTGAGTTTTCATGAAGGCGGCTTTTTATTCCCTTTCAAGTGTTTAGGTTCCGCTTGGCCATCCGTGTCACCGCCGACTCGGCCTTGATTGTGTTGAAAGAGGAATACATCAGGTTTTCATTTTGCTGAGGTCTGCCTTCATGACCCCCGTCGTCTCCTCAGCTTTCCTTCTTCCTCGTGTGTGTGTGTGTGTGTGGAAGTGTGTCTCCTGCCCTGCAGTTCGACTCGGGGGACGGGGATGATATTTGCTGGTGGGTCTGCTGGATCCTGCAACGCATTGTTTAGCCTTTTCCCATGGATTTTTGAAATGCGGAGGTGGAGATAGAAAACACAGAGCAGCTTCTCAGTCATTGTTTATTTTCTGCTTCAGAACGAAATATTCGATTCATCCCCAGCCAGCCAGCTGCGGTGCGAGCCGCTGGTTTCATTGTTGTTTACGCCTCTCTCTCGGACGAGCCTTCAGCTTGTGGTGGAGCATGTGACTCAGTTTTCGTAGTGAGACAAATCTCTGGTGCTTTCAGCGGTTTGCTTGTTGTATGACAGGATGTAACACACTGGGGATTTGTTGCCCTTTCCATCAGCTTATGCCCTTGTTTTTATTTAAATTGCTTCAACTGAGTTAGAGCTACAGAAAGCTGAAGTTGGTCCCAGGTGACGGCGTCTGTCTGGACCAGTTATCAGTCCATCACAGGCCAAACACATAGGCCATGGGTGTCAAACACGTTTTCACCGATGCCATTTTGGGTGGGCCAGACGGGTAAAGTAGTGCTCTGACCTTTAAATTGTAGCTTGAAAGTTATCCTTTGTTGTGACACAGAGTATATGTGATGAAAAGGTTGACATTTTCTCAAAACCAAACAAATACTCCTGAAAAATTACTATAATCTCAACATAAAGCCAATTTTAATGAAACCCTCTCAAGCAAAAGACAGTGAAATGCTCCCAAAAAATGTCTCCTACGGTCGTTGCAGTATATACGTCTTTACAAACTCCCTCTGTCTCATTGTGCTGTGTTCATTACTTTTAGCAAATTTCAAAGAAAACATTGATTAAAAAAAAACAAAACTGTTTGGTGGTTTGATGGCCCGAATTGGAGCCTGTTGTAGGCTGGTTTTGACCCCGAGCCTTATGTTTGACACTTCTGACAGACAATGGTTTCAACTTTGAGGGGACGTTTAAAAGAAATGCTCTGCACCAGCATGGATAACATGCAGACTTCACAGAAACTACTGGTCAGGATCAAACCTGGGTGTTGTCACTGTGAGGGGAGAGTGCTGTACCCACTAATTAATCTCTTGAAACTTGTTTAAGCTGCATTGACCAGGGTGGACTTTAACATTTAGTATTTCAAAAAGTCATGATTCAGCTATTGTATATGAAAATGTCAGTGAGATATGTAAACACCGTGTCATGATGATGTAAAGTCACCGCATTTTCTCATTAACTAGCCTCGATGTAATTCTCTAGTAGTTTATAATGTAATGTTATCGTTTGGAGCGTACTTTTTACCATGTTGCAAACCTAAGCTAGAGTTCTTCTCGGTGTGTATCATTTTACTGGTTTTTGAATGGTTTTAAAAAGTAGAATCTGTGACTAACATAAGTTAAGATTATTTATTTTAGCAAGATAATCTCCCTGAACATCCAATCCTTCTGTTGTTTTTAGAAGTGTGAATAAAATGAAGAGCAGAAACACTGAAAGTGCTTTCCACAGCAGTGTTGACGTTGAAGTCATGTGATCCTTGAGCCTCTGACCTGTGATGCCACTGAGCGTGTTTACTCTCTGTGTGGCCTGGAAAATCCTAGAAAATCATCAATCTAAAGGTTGGACAGTCAGATAAAACAGGGCGAGTTCCAGTGTAAATCCATGAAAAGGAAAACTAGTGTGGCTTTAGTCAAACACATCTGATTCCTCATCCAGCTGAGGCCAGGCCCTGGGTCGCCAGCTCCGGATTCACCACTTAGCAGGCTTGATGTTAAATATAGCTCATGTGGAACGAGTGCTATCCCAATCGAGATGTTTGACATTGTTGGTAGTAATTTGAGTCACGCCTATATAACACAGATTATTTGGAAACATTGACTTGCATTATTAGTTTATTTCCACACTCAGAGTTAATTTACAGCATTGTAGTTTACTAGAGAATAACAGTGTGTGTATTAACAGTCAGTACTTGAGAAGGCGTGAGAGGGCTGTGGAGGTCATGTGGGCCTGGCTCTTACTTCTGCCCCACACATGGCCACGTCTCTACCTGTTTACCAGTGCAGCGTTTCCCAATATATGGTCTGGGACCTGACCGGAGGACTGCTGATGCCACATTGGGTGACCAGAGGCTTTGCCTGTTCAGCGATAAGACTCCTTCTAGATTGTTAAAGCAGTTGTATCAGGTCAGCTGGGCTTGGTCTTTTATGTCATATTGCTCCTCATCTCCGTGGCTTCTTCAGGTCGCGTTGTTCCCTACAAGCCTTTTTTGAGATGCTTCTTACCTGGACGACTGCGAATATGCAGAAACACTTTTTACATCTCAGAGAAGTTATGCAAGAGTGACCATTGCTTTTTTTCCTGCCTTGGTATGTTAGTGTACATTTGTCTTCCAGTATTTGCCTCCTCATGTTTTGGTAAATCAGAGATCAGAGTCGGGGTCTTGGTTTTTCTTAGAGCCAATCTTTGGCACTTCTCATGAGGATAAAAGGTTAACTGCTGCGCTATCGGGTATTTTTCAGAATATTTGATGCTGTAATGTGGATATCTGTTGAGCTGTATCTAAATAAATCATGAAGACGCTGAACTTGCTTTAATTTTTAAAGACATTTCAACATGTTTCCAGAGGGCTTCATCACTTCTCAGTGATTTATCTGAGATTTGTACTGGTGGAACTGTTAATCTTTGATGATGTGGTTGGGGTTGGGTCCATCTGCTCAGTTTTGTTTATTACAGAGTTTTGGTTTTGCTTAAAAGTTATTAGAAGAGAGTGGAACAAGGAAACCCACCAACACTCCATACAAAACATGTTGGGGGATCGATGGATAGAAAGACAGATCCCTGAAGGAAAATTCAAGTATCTGGCAGCTCATAAAGCCAACCACACTTCCACTCAACAGCTATACAGCTTTCGGGGGTTTATCAGCGTTCAGCCCACCAAGGCAGATGAGACCCATGAGGTCCATCTCTGGCCGTGCCAACCCACGAGAGATGAAGAAAACAGGTTTTTACTTGTTTCCTGATGCACACAGCTCTACAGAACCAAACAGACGCGCTATTGTTTTAACTGCATTCAGCCACATTGAAATATCCAGAAAGCTGTTCCCAGAATGTAACCATTGTTTACGCTGCATGTTTAAAAAGCAACATGTACTGTATACTCATTACCGGCGACGACTGGACTGATGTGGTTGGGTGGTGAACTGCGATACTCTAAATATCCGAATGAACACACAGCGATGTGGTCTGCCGACATTTTTCGAGATTATGCCCCTTTTATTGGTCCATTATATTCCAATCAGGAAAACAATGACAGAGGCATGAAAAAGACGTTCCAGTGGTTTCGCCCTCCGTGAGCCCCCAGCTGCTAATGCTAAACCTGCTTCATTTCCGCTCCTCTTCCCCGGCTTCCACGGTTCCCACAGTCCCAGAGATCCTGGGGAACGTCCCTCAGTTCCTCCAGGAAGGAGACGTCAGGGGAGGAAAGTGAGAGGGGCAGGAAAGAGTAGAGCTTTTCTTGGCATTAGATATTCGGGGCCAAATTTACCACAGAGATGGTGTTTTTCTTTAGGATTTCTCAGTCTAACTGTGGCACCGAATGTAGATAACATCCAACTTCGTAGATGTGTGAGCCCTTAGGAGAAATCCAGTCGTTACTCTGTACAGCACAAACGTGCTTTTATTGGATCAAATGAAAGTACAGACGACCACAAGAGATTTGAATTCTGATAAATGGGATGCTGAGATTAAGAAATCCAATGTGAATGTGACTATAAAATGAATGTTTCTGAAAAACTGGTACTCTTTAAATTGGAAACTTAAATAAAATACAGCTGTATGTCTGAATCACCAACATGTCACATATTAAAACCGAAAGAAAGGTTTCAAGTTTTCACTTAAAATCGTTGCGTCAACCAGTCTTACTGCATTGAGTCCATGTCACCAAATCCTTACCGTAGAAGCTGCTCCACTGTTTATGGTTGAATGCAGTTTAAATGCAGGAGAAAATTTCAGCATTGATTTAAAGTCTGGCTCGTGTTTGAAAAGCAGTTTTGACTCTTGGTTTGGTCTTGTTTGGGTTTTCCCAACTCCTCAGGGGCACGAGGCGTCTATCTAATCACTAAAAGTCAAGTATGAACCTAATTATGTATAAATGTGTCTAAGTATGATGCAGGGCAGATTATCTGCAGATGCTACTGTATAAAATCAGAGCTGATGAAATTCAGTCGAAACAATGAGCTGAAGATTCTCAGTTGAGATAAAATGGTGCAGCAGAGTTTGATCGTCTTCTCTGGGTTGTTATTACTAAGAGACAAATTTTAAATTATAAGTAGTCATTTAGTCCAGAACTTTAAATTATATCTGTACCCTTTAATAGTTGAGCCAAATAAAAATAAGCAATACAACTGCTAAAAACAAGCAGTTATGAATATTCTGAATGTGCTGTTGCAATATTTTCACCTCACAGTAAAACGAAAGCTGAGAAACTGACCAGTGAGGGGAAAGCGACCTGCTGGGAAATGCATGTGTGTCAGAGAGTACCGGGTGAACAGGAAGTGTCTGATGTTTCCTCTTCTTTTCCTCCTGTGGGACTGAAACGATGAGTCCAGGAACGAGCATCAGATCTCCGGACCGTGTCCCTGTCGGTGCGGTCCTGCTCATTTGGGTTTCTGTAGGACGACGAGCTGCGTTCCATTAAACGGTAGAGGCAGATGCCGTCTCACTCATGTGCGCCAGCTGTTGTTTGTAGTCCTGGAGAGCAGGTCTGGGTTTTTCCGTCCCAGGCAGCGCCGCGTCTGGAAATGATTTCAGTCGGCTCTTTCAAGTTTGGCTGCGTTTTCTTTTCTGTATTATTTTGATGTGACTCAGTTTTCGGGTACTTAGTCAACAGGTGACGGATGTGTTTAGCTGACTCGCGTCTCTCTGTCTTCAGGTTGATCTGCGGAGGAGGAGGAGGACCATGCTCTCCTGAATCGCTCCACCTTCAGACCCCCACGCCGCCTCTCCCCCATCATGAATCACACGCCGAGCCCGCACCTGTCCGACGGCGGTAAGTCGGCCGGGGGCGGCCTGCTGTGCAGCCTGGGTCTGGGATCGGACCGAGGGATCCGCTCCCCGGACAGCCTGACCCACACCCCCAGCCCCACCGGGGAGACGCCCAGCTCCAGCCCCCCGCTGCTGCTGTCGCCGGGGCTGGGGAGCTTCGGGCTGGGCTCCCTGGGGGCCATGGGCGAGGCAGCCGGAGGAGACTGGGAGAGCCGGGAGGAGCTGAGGCTCCGGGAGCTGGAGGAGGCTCGCGCCAGGGCGGCCCAGATGGAGAAGACCATGAGGTGGTGGTCCGACTGCACCGCCAACTGGAGGGAGAAGTGGAGCAAGGTGGGCCTCAGTGCAGAGGAGACGCGTTTGACCATTTTCTCATTTTGTGCATGACGTCAACAAAGGCCTGGACCCTCTGTGTTCCAGGTCCGAGCCGAGCGCAACCGAGCGCGAGACGAGGTCCGCCAGCTGAGGCAGCGGCTGGACACCCTCACCAAAGAACTGACCGGCGTCCGGCGGGAGCGGCAGGAGCTGGCCTCGGAGAACGAAACGCTGCGGCAGGAGGCGCTGCGTCTCCGCGGCGACATCGCGGCTCCTCCCCCTCCTCCGTCCGCCGCCTCGCCCTCCGCCTCCCCCGCGCACGCCCGTGGGGCGTCCTCCCCGTCCTCCCCGTCCATCCCTCCCTCCTCCCCTGCCTCGTCCTCCTCCTCTCAGGTCCACGCCGACGGCAGGCCGGACAGGGGTGGGGAGGGACCGCCGGGGTCACCGGAGCCAGAACCGGTCCGGGATGTAGACCTGGAGAGACAGAAGGTGGCTCAACACAAGGTGAGAGAACATGTGTTGATAGTTTTTCAAAAAACCCAAACATTTACAGTCAGGATTTGTTGGTTGTTTGTGAGCATCTTGTCTGGATTTTCAGCGTCTCACCTCTGTGTAGGTGGTTTGTTGAGTGTTTCAGCGTCAGTAGGTTGGCTTACAGTGTTAGATTTGTGGTTTTCAGTGAAATATCTCAGCTATGTTGGAGAGATGGTTTCAGAGTCCACACATTCCCTCCCCTCCCTTCAGCGTGAGAGCGACAGCAGTAGAAGTGAAGCCCCCTCACAGCGCCAGCTCAGTAATTTACACCGAATGGAGCGAAGGCGCCATGGAGAGGTCTGCTGTGAGACTTTTTACAGGAAAGTGGCTTCATGCAGTCCAGATGTAATGTGTGTTAGTGTGTGTAGTCCTGGTTGTGTCGGCTCTCTTCTTCACACACATTTGAACCTCTGTTCTGTCTCTGTTATTACCTCCACTCCAGCGAGGAGCTGCCACAGCGGCGCAGCCTCTTTAACCTCTCAGCCCGCCTCCTGTCTTCTGTACAGACCGGACCGTGTAATCGCAGCTTTTTAAAGAGATGCTGCTGTGGAGCTTTTTTTTTTTTCTTGACATTTATTGTTGAAAACCTACATCTTTCTCTGAAGATGCAGATTTGTTCACCTGTTTAATATTCCTGTTTGGATCCACACTAGCTAACAACCTCTTTTATTTTTCCCCTTGTCATACACACATCAAGGTTTTGCTGATAGATCCGGCCTTGTAGACATGAAAGGCAATTACTGTGTCCCCAATACCAGGCAGCTCGTGTCCTCTGCCGCTGCACCTGACCGGAGACTTGGAGAATGTAGGCCGTCTCTCCTCCGACATGATAAAACACACTCTGCCGGAATGGCTCCCCGGTGTGCGTGACTGTGTCGGGGTTTGTCCCATTTTAGAGACACCGGCGGTGTTGGTATCCACAGCCCAGGTACTCACCGCACTGACGGCGGTACATCTGATCGTTCTGTCCCACATCTGGAGCAGCTGCTTCTCTCTGTGGTGACACACTCAGAGGCAGAAGCATTAACTCAAGTCTAGTGATGCATTGGAAATCAGATTGTTTAAGTAACTCTCTGTTTCTCTGCTCTTTTCATCAGCTTAAGCTCTTGTCTCTGGTGAAAAACAGCTTTGTTTCTGTTTGGATAAATTCACTGGAGGAGTAGCCGCTCATTAATCCTCAACAGTTTTCCTCAGAAACTTTACAGACCACAAATATTTATAATCCAGCCTCAGAAAGTGCGGCTTTAATTCAACATTAGCTGCTGTTTGCAGGTTCCGTTAGTGCCGTTTTCATCATCTTTTTGTCATTCTGATAAATCTTTCAAGACATTTGGGTTATAGTGAACTTTCCTCCATCTGCCTGCAGTGAAGTGTCTAAACTGAATGAGAGACTTCACACAGGACCGACAGCTCACACACACTGCAGCAGTACAGCTGCATGCACAGAAATAACTGAAAACAGGCAGAAGTGATGTAAGTGTCAGCAACGCAGTAATGCCGCTTTATTTTTTGTGTTTTCAGAAACTCGATTTTCTTACTGATTTTCAGTCACCAGTCAGGTTTCACTGTAACACTTCCTTGTGGCATCTAAGACAGGATGTAGTTCATTTCATAACGAGGCAATGATCAGGGGTGTCGAACACATTTTAGATCAGATACAGCCACACACAGCCCAATTTCATCTTGGGGGGGCTGGACTGGTAAAACAGCCATAATGACCTTTAAGCTTCAGTATATGTGATGAAAGTGTTAGTATTCTCAACATAATGCCAATTTTAATGAATGGTCCACAAAACTGTTACATTATGCTTTTTTTTTTTTCAAACTCACCCTGACAGCATGGCTTTAAGGCTAGTTTGGTAGCAACGAGGCAGCTAGTTTAACAGCAACATCGCTGATGTCTCAGCTCGGGTCTCAGTGTTGTTTTGTCCGCTACTCTTAAGGGGGGGGAAAAAAGTTTTTTTTTTAATTTTCACAGTTTGCTTGGTGGTTTGGCGTCTAGATCAGAGCCTATTGTCAGCTGGTATCGATAAAAACTTATAATGTAGTCCTGTGGAAACAGTTTCTATGTCATTGTGTGTTAGTTTGAGTTGGTGTGCGTCCTCCACGGTTTGTCTTTCTTGTGATGTTTTGATAAATCTTTTACTTGAGGATCCACAGACTCTCCTGTCATCGCTTTGAAGGCAGGGTTTTGTATTTCAGGAGCGTGATTTGCTCAGGTTTTGTGAATACTCACAGGGAGCAGATCCGGAGGGACACCTTTTGTTCATCCTCTCAGCTTACAAAATCCAAGCTCAGGCTGCTCAGGCTGCTTCACACGTTCTGCACCATTCAAAGAGACTAGAGAAGTGGTCTCAGCTGCAGATCGATCCTCCATGTAGATGGTTTTTTAAAACATTGTCTTGATGAGATGAAGCATGTCTGTCCTATAAGCACCCAGTTAAAATGAGAACACAATGAAATGAGAGGTTTTTAGAGATGAAACAATGAATGATGCACTGCTGGTTCGGAGCTCCAGGAGGGCTTTAAGATGACATCCTCTTACACGGAGCTCCTGCAGCTCCTACCAGGGCTTCCCCCTGCTGTCATGCTGCTTATGTCTGAATCCATCTTTTTCTTCTCTGCATCAAACAAAATACTGTGTGATTATTCTGTCGCCTGGCTCTGTCCCTCTTGATAAACGGTCGTCATACTTTTCAGTCCGTTAGATTTAGAGATTTGTCTGCACGGCTGAAATATTAAAAGTGCTGCTCGGTTTATTTATGCACCAACAGTGCCGCTACTACGGAGAACACCTGTTCATGGTGCTCCAGTGCCATTAATAACAGCAGCTGAGCACTTGGGAAATGAAAAACGTTGCTAAAAATCCACATATCTGCTGTCCTATAAAAGTTACCGTTACACAAACAGTCTGGTCTCTGAGCTGCAGTTTTCATCCTCCCAGATTACGAGCCATCTTCTAACATCCTCTAGCAGTGGATCTTACTGTTAAACATTCACCACAGAGATTTAAAGGATGCAGCTGGATTGAGGAGGCAGTCAGACACGTCGGAGATAGTCGAGGACTTCAGTCTCACTGTCCTCTCTCCTTTCAGAGGACTTTAATTTTTTAAGCGCCTCCCTGTGTGAAGCCGGTTGCATTACACACTGAGACCTGATGTGACTAACAGAAACGCTTCATCATTTTTAGTTTTTCTGTATTCTCACCGTAAGCCGCGTCATCTGCCCCGAGCTGCACGTTCATGTTGCAGATCTCATCGTTAATCAAACCCTGACTCAGTCCTCCGTTAAAGCGTGTCTTCTTACTGATTCCTCGTTTGAGGATGACGCTGTGTGGCAGTTCCCAGAGGAGCGGACAGCCAGACTGATGTCCTGACCGTATTACAAGAATACGTAAGCACACACACACACACACACACACACACACACACACACACACACACTCAACATGGGCATGTACTCTAAAGCAACATTGCTTTATTATGTGCTAATTTGTTAGATTTGGAGTGTGAACGTTCTGAAAAAAATCCAGCTCCCCCGGCCTGTGTTTTTGAAAAGTCATTTCACCCAAAAACGAGCCTTTTCCATGAGGGTGGTTTGTGTGTATCAGGCCCCGCCCTTTCCCCTCATCAGAAATCACTGCACAGCGCGGCTGAGAGCAGTTCAGACATACCACAGATCGGCAGGCAGAGGATTTATTGACAGGCTGTCACAATTATGGCTTCACTATACTGTGCATACTGTGCTTATCCATACCGTGGGTCATATTAGTCTATTTCAGCCAGATATAGAATTAGATAAATTAAATTTCACCCTCTCCTGTCTCATGGTTTTGTCTCCAGAATTGAAAAGTGTCAATACAGAACAGCATGCTGGGAAAGCAAGCGACCCTAAACCTAACCTTAACTTGTTTCCTGTGACCATAAATAGTGTTAGCTTAACCCTTGCCACACCTGAGTCTCATCTTTAAATGTTTTTGGCCTAAAACTTCAATGGAAACATGCTTTCTGTTCCCAGAAGGGGAGCTGATGTGCATGCAGACAGATAAATGAAAACATCCACATTTACAGGTGAAATTTTGCATCTGTCTTAGATAAACTGTGATCGCTGCAGCAGAAGCTCCCATTTGTTTCAGGTTCACAGACTTCCACCTCTCAGGAACTCGGCTTCATCCTGACTTACACTGGGAAATACTTGCAGGCCGTGCAGATCCCAGCGGAGCGTAATAATGTGTGTCAGTGGCGGCAGCAGAGGTGGTCTTGTAAGAGTGGATAGCTGTTGCTCACACAGCACCGCCTCATTTCCTGTCTCCCTCCATTGTTCTGGTTCTCACACACCCTGAGTGCTTCCACATGTGGCACAATGCACTTTGTCTGACAGACATCTGTTACACAGTGGGTCCCCCTGTTGGCCGTTATGTAGAATAACTGCAGCAGCATCACAGAGTGTTTCCTATTTGAAAGCACTTCAGTGTTCAATACTACGACTAAAACTTTGATATTCTGTATCTCTAGAAAAACAAACAAAAAACAATCCAGAGGTGAAACAAGGTTGTCATGAATATGTTAATGAAAGACAGAAATTAAACCGACACAGAAATGCTTCGCCCGACAGTTTGTGCGGCGCAGAGGAATATTTGTGTGTAATTTGACCTCAATGCATATCATCAGGACTGAATCAGTGTCATCAACCCAAAGCGCTCGGAAAATGTTGAAACCGCTGATGGCAATCTAACCCACAGCAGAGGTGAAAATCCTCCAGTGGGCCTGCTGATGATTGGGATGATGACTGTAATTTACATGGTCCACATCCATCCTGTTGGTGCTCAATCAGTTTGTTTATTTGAAACCTGTGTTGTCGAGTCCTCCGCTGTGTTTCCGTCCACAGTAAACATGAATAAATTCCTGCTCCTCACACAAGAAATGTCCTCGATGAGAACTTCTCTCTGCAAAATGTTCCACTTTGCAGAGAGCCTTGCTCTTGCCAGAAACACCCTGGATGTTTGTGTAGTTACCATCGGTCAAATTAAAGACTGTTTTAGTTTCCGTGCTCGCAACATTATGCTGAATTTTAAAAGGTGAACAGCTGCTTATTTCTCCAGTATTTACTAGTCACATCACAAAAAAGCAGGATGATTTATAATGGGTACTTGTCAACTTCTTGTGAGTTATTCACTCATTCCACACTTCCTACACAGTTTCCTGTGAATTACATGTTTTACCCTTTCCGGTACAGAAACTCACCCCCGGTCCTGAAGCACCACTGTGGTTTTCCCATCCTGCCTCAATGTGATGAATATATCATCACCCAGCCCTGCGGAAAGCCTGATAATGAGCTGCTGGATGTGCTGGAGCATCTGAAACATGCAGCAGCACTTCATACTGTGAGGGGTTGTTTGGTTAATCCGTAATGTAATCTGATGCTGTGAATCTTTGCTCCTGAGAAACCTAAACATGTGTAAGCTGTAGTGATTCATGTGTCCATTGATTCGATGTGTGTCTGTGTTTGTCTTTTCACAGACTGTCAGCTCCACAGCAGCCTTTATTTCTCTCTTTGTCACCTGATGTTATTTTAAGCCACTCAGTTGAAACAAAGCTGATATAGATGTAGATGTGCAGATGATTCTTGGGTTTGTTGTTGAAGCTCTGTCACAATATAAACCTACAGCAGCATAACTAAGAAAATGTTCCCTGGGTCCAGAACAACAAATACAAGCGTAATCAAAGAGAAAAGTTTGAATACTGATCATTAAAGGAGACTTTTATGACGTCTGAAAGCTCTACATCTCATTGGACTTCAAGTAAAGTTTTGTCATCAAAGAGCAGCCTGGATTTATGACAGCGCACACAACTGACGCAGTCTTTGTTTTCCAGTATTCGCTTCAACCATACAGCATATTTTCTGTACCTGCTGTATTCAACGTAGAGTCTCTCAGATTGGAGTTGTTTACAGATCCCCTGTCCATCGCAGTGTCAATACAGAGACATGGTGTCACAGCTTCACGTTGAAGGTCGGGAATTAGAGACAAGTCTTTGGGCTGTGAGAATAAGCAGAGAACTGGAGAAAACAAATCTAAACACACATACAGTGTACGAAACATGTCAGCTACACAGAAAGGCCTGGAATCGAACCAGGATTTCTTCACCGTGAGGCCACATTGCTAACCACTGCTCAGCCTGGCAGTGAAACGCTCGATGAGGGAATCTGTATCATGTGGAACAAACCGTTTCTGATGAGTCTACTAATTTACTCAGTCTTGTCCTTTCATTTGTAATCTATAGCTTCACGTCTGTTAGACTGATTACATTATGATTTAATTCTTACTCTGATTGTCCCTGGCTAATGCATCCCTCTCATTTTCAGACTTTCCTCATGTCTTCAGTCAAGTATATTGAACTCTCTTTCCACACACGCTTTTCCTGTTAAGCAAGCGGTAAATCAGAGAGACTTTTGTAATTCTATAACTTCCCACTACATCGATTCACGAACAAATACCTGCAGAGCTCCGCCGCGTTCCCGCCAAAGACGACGTTCCTTTTGAAGAAGTCTTTAGGTCGACCTGATGAATACCTTCCAGAGACATTGCAGAGTTATGACGCCTGTGGGAGACAGCAGTAGTATTTTACATCTTGCAGATGCTGTGCGAGATAGAGAGCAGGGAGGAACTCTGAGTTTTACTGTTTGAGAGCCAGGGCGGATAGATTTACCGTGCTCTATATTTCCAATGTCTTCTCTGTTAAGGCCATTAGACGGAATGAGACGTGAAAACGTTCGGTCATGAGGAAACACTCAGGGACCAGTTGGCAGCGACTTCAGGTGATCGGCTGGATGAAAGGGTTTGGATGTGGTGAAGCGGAGGGTGGAGAGGTGACGGAAGAGCCGAGCCGGGAGAAGCCTTTCAGAGCGAGAAGTGAAGGATTAAGACTGAGAATGAGGAGAAGCTCGGACACCCGCCGGTGTTTTATCAGACGTGTCTGGAAGGCACCGCTAATGAAGACCCATCTATAAACTGTCACATAAAGTTTTTATGCTTGTATCTGTTATGTGAAAGTGGTGAGGTTTAAAGAACAGCTTTTATCTTGTGGATAAAAAAAGAGACTTTCAAGGATGATCGAAAGTTTTTCAAGCTTTGCAACCTGCTCGATGAAAGTCTTTCTTAAAATTGATTTTCGGTGTAGAGGAGCAGCTCTGTGGCAGAAACTGGATTCTCTCTGACTTTAAGTCAGATTCAGTTTCTGAAAAAAAAAAATTTAAAAAGACATGTCATGTTTTATGTTTAGTAAAATTGAAAGAAAATATAATCCTACTGCTCGCTTTCACAGTTTTGTTATTTGTTTCTCTTGCATTTTTGCTTCTTTTTTCTCTCCCCTTTGTCCCTCACTCTCTCTTTCTTTTCTCAGGTTTGCTTTTTGCTTTGTTTTTTCGCTGTCCATCTGAAGATCTTTGTCTTGCATGTTATTTTTTAGTCCCACTTAACTCTAATCTTTATCAGAAAACAAATGTTTCTTATGCAAACATAAAACCAAACAACTAAAGAACCTCACTCTTCAGCCTCTGGTCCTTTGTTTGTATTGTTTGCTTCCTGCAGTTTCTCTTGATTGCTTCCGTGCTGCGTGTTTTGCGTCTCTCCCTGCTGAAACACACCTGATTGCAGTGAGATGCTCCTCGTGTGTTTCTCGGAGCTTGGTCATGACGGTCATTAGATTCAGGTGTGTCGAGGTCAGGAGTGCTCGTCTCATACCCTGTGTGACGTCCTCCCGTGTCTCTGTCTCTTCCCGTCAGGACCTGGAGCTGCTGGACTCGGTGCTTCGCTCCAGAGCGGCGGGCGCCGACGCGCCGGAGGGCTGGGACGGCCGCGGCTCGCGCTCGGCGTCCGGCCCGAGCCGGCAGGAGCGCAGCAGGCAGCTGTGGGACGACGTGGGCTCGGCGGAGGAAGACTCCAGCAAGCTCAACGCCCTGCAGCTCCGTCTGGACGAGTCCCAGAAAGTCCTGCTGAAGGAGAGAGAGTAAGACAGACGTCTGGGACAGCAGGGCGAGCAGTCATGTGTGCCCTCGGCTCTATTGGCTGAAATAAAGTTTCCAGCAGTAAAAACCTCCTAAAGACTGTCAGCGCGCTGTATAGCATGAGCCGTTATCACAGTTGAACGTGAACAGCTTCACTTCGCATCTTTTCAGAGGATGAAACTGATCAGTCTTTAGTTACTAGTCGTAGTTCTGCTGCTCAGATCTGGGTTGTATTGATTATATCGGGTCAGCGAAGCTTCACCAGCTCCGAGGTGAACCTGCAGTGGTGCAATATCTGTTGGCTTCACTGTAATGTTTTATCGAGTCAGAGTCTATAGACGCGCTCTCTGGCCTTTAAGAGCTAATCTGACGGGACTCTGAGGAAAAACATTTCCGAACCACTAAGTTATTTTGCAGATTGCTCAATTCTTCATAAACCTGTCATATAAAATATTGCATTAAAAAAAACATTCCGTTTTAAATGTGGGACATAGGAGGTGGTTGGAAATGGCTCCTACAGGAACTGCTCTAAAGCTCAATTGTCACTCTTCAGTAATAAAAAAAACAAAAAAACTGGTTTTATTATTATCAGAGAGCAATCTGCAGTTTGAATTTTTCTCCAGCATGTCATCAAAGAAACTTCTTGGATTATCATTCACTTTAGATTAAGAATCTGCTTCACGTTTTAAACACCACAGTTTAAAGGAGTGCTAATGTCCACAAAAACACACCAAGAGAGAACTGTTCACAGAAACGAAGGCCTTAAATATTCTTTACATATTCTTTCTATTGCTACCTGTGATTTTGAAGAGATCTAATTTGCTGTGCAAATGAAGGAAAGCAGTCTGTGATCATTGTTAAGTACAAAAAGAGCCTGAATTTGGAAATTATCCACAGTGAAACCAAAATGCAAAGACATGAGAGCAGTGACTCTGAGTGCCGGACGTGTGTTTGTGCTCCACAGAGACAAGCTGGCTCTGAGCAAGAGCATCGAGAGGCTGGAGGCGGAGCTCAGCCAGTGGAAGCTCAAATACGAGGAGCTCAGTAAGAGCAAGCAGGAGGCTCTCAAACAGGTGAGGAGGGCGCGTGGTGACAGGGCGGCGGGGCGGCGGAGCACGTCCGCAGGGCTGTTTGGCTCCACTGAGCCGTCACTTCAGGGAAGAAGCATCTGTCACACGGTTCAGAGGTTTTACAGACCCTGAAAATCCATCTTCCTCACCCTGGAGACGCTCTTAAAACACTCTGAACGGGTCAAACCTGAATTTTGGTCATCGCTGTAATTGTAAAACAGATTAAATGTTCCTCTTTTTCCTCTCTGGAGGACGTGAACTCCCTCTTACTCCTCTAGAATCAACTGGAACAGGTTTAGGTCCAGAACCTGACTTCTAAACGCCCTGCGGACGTAGTGAGCTCACATTTCTGCAGAAACACTCCAAAATAAAATAAATTGAAAGCATTTATAGCTGCAAAAGGAGGCCAGCTCTGTATTAAAGTGTGTGTAACTGAATACATTGTCAATACATTCCCCGCTGGTGTGATCGCCAGCCGTCTGGATACTTCAGTCTATACAGACCTCAGGTTACCAACATAAACTCACACTGCAGCTCTTATCCCTAACTCACCTGGAATGTGGCATTTATCTTACAGGTGCATTTTTATATAAATTCATTCAGGACTTTTAAGAAGGAACTGATGTCAACAACTTGGGACCAAACATTTATGTCCTTTAATAATAAGTCATGAAGAAACTCTTAAATCAGTGTTTTTCAGTGTCTTCTGTTGTGTTTCAGACAGAATTGGTTTGGCAGCGCAGACCTGATAAAACTTCTCATCACATCCAATCTCCTCCAGCAGCTTCTCTCTTCAGCTCGAATTTCTCCATAAAACTGTAAATATGAACTCGGGTCCGGTTGTTTTCTGGACGATGCGGTGAAAACAGGACGACTTTTACTCGCTTCAAAGAGACAGTTGTGAGGACAGCAGAGTAGTGGGTGGGATTTGTGTTTAAAGACACTTCACCTGCAGAGACTCCACTGCCTCGTGTTCAGGGTCTCATGTTTGATTCCCGGCCGGCCTTCATCCACTGTGATAGCATCATGTGAAGCAGAGTATTCACGCTGCAGCATTAATCCCAGTGTGGAGCACGGCTCCAGCAGGCAGGATTTCACTCTGCACGTTACTCTGTGGGTTTGGGCAGGAGCTCAGACTTCCTTATTGTTGGACAAAGGTGGTTTTCATCCACCAGCAGCTGGACTTTGGTCTGGATTCACTTTTTGATAGATTTTATTGGTCTCAGGCTTCAGATTAAGGCTGTAGCTGGCAGCAGTGAGGAAAATCATAAAAGTCAGCCGGATGCGTATTCAGAGATTTTCTCTCCACCTCTCTGATTTCCAAGAAACATACAGAAGAAAGTCGTGTCCCTGCTACTCGTGTTTCTCTGAGCGATGCTGAATCCAGTTTTGAGGTGACGGTGTGATTTGAAATGGAGAAGTTCTAATAGAAATCTCTCAGTTTAGACCAGAGATTTGAACAAATAAGACTCATACAGGTACCAGCAAAAGAAAAATGTCTGCAGTCACGCAGCATATTTTACCCTAAAGGTAGAATAGAACTTAATACAGTCCATCATCTTCTTAGCACTAAAATATTCACACAACAACCATGTAATTTTAGACTTTAAGGGTTTCCTTTGCACAGAGTAAAATGATGGAAATGTCTATATTTTCACAAAACCAAACAATTATGATCGAAGACTCAATACGGAGCTGATTTTAATTTTATCAAAATAATGGTATTTTTCTATTTCCATTTCAAGCCTTTGTTTTAGGGAATTTATCAATATTTAGCTTTCCAGGTGAATGTCCAAATAACCCCATTGTTCACTTACAGTAGGTTATAATACATATTTGATTAACCGAAATATTGAAATAGTGTCCCGTTGATTTTTTGAACAGCGTGTTAAGAACTCCGTTGAAAGATTTTCTGCACTAGAAACAAAAAAAAAGGATATGTGATTCAATGAAAGCCTGGTAATTGAGTTGAATACATGAACTGTACGAAGACAGATTAAAATCTCTTTGTGTGTGAACCAGTGACCACGGTCAGTTTTGGAGTTAGTTTGTCGTTTTCAGCTCGTTCACACAGCTGCCTGTGGGTCTGACTCCCATCCGACAGTAACCAGGTGTCGCTGCGAGCATCCGCTCAGCAGAGCAGCGCCAGCTCTCCTCAGAGCCCCGGAAAACACGGAGGGCCGAGTCAGCAGTGGGAACCACCTGAGGTGTCCTCCGGTGGCGTCTCCTGGTCAGAGGTGGACGGTGGCTCCGTGGTATTAATCACACGGCTGCACGCGCTCGACAGGAAGCACGGCGGCTGAACGCTGAAATCACTGACCTTTTCCTTCAGCGAGGGGGAAGAACACCTGGTACCAGGAGGCTTCCGATAAGCACTACAAACCCGACCAAGACTGAAAGCTCAACGCATCATTTTACTGCAACTAAATACAAATAATACGCAATAAATGCAGATATGTGTATTTTTACACAGATATAATTTACATAAACCTGCGTCTAATTCTCAAAAACAGCCGCTCAATGTTTCTAACATATAATCTATTCTAAAACGTCATGTTTTATCGAACACAACTATTAAGCATCACTTTGTTGGTGGAAAGAATGAGAGCGAAGGATTTATTATCTGCATGAAGCTACTTGGGAGCAATAATATCAGTTATTTTCTTCCTGCAGCAGCTGATCAGACCTGCACACTTATCGGAGGAATTATGGACTTTTCTTCCTGGGAGAAATGGCTTCATCTCAGATCAGTCTCCTTTTTTTTTGGGGGGGGGGGGGGGGGGCTTTTCACAGCATGTCGGCTCTATTGAATCATTGATTTATCCTCCGCTGCACCTGATCGGAGGGATTATCTCATCATTCTCTGCCTCAGGGTTCGTAAATTCAAGCTTTTTCCCAGATTAACAGAGCAGATGTATTTCAGACTGATCCAGGCATTTAACGGTGAATCAGATCAACATGCTGGTCTGAACTTTACACTCTGGTTTTCACTGCACATCTCAGTTCAGCTCAGCTTGTTTCAGTTCACATGCCTTCAGTGGCCACAGTCTCATCTGTGTGCAGCGGTGGACTAGTGAGTGTTAAAGCGTCTTTGAGATGACTTTGTCCCTCGGTTTGATGGAAATCAACACTTCCTGCTGGAGGGTTTTCGCACAGCTTTCTCCCGTCAGCAGAAACCTTTTCGGTGTTTTCTGTCCATCTGTCTTCCACACCTGCTCTATCCAAGTCTGGATCTCAGGAGGTTTTCTTTCAAAGTCAGAGCAGCTCGACATCAGGATCAAATCTGTTTTGACTTTAGATTTCCTAACTCCTGAGTCCAACCAGCTCCGTTTGAAACCAACAGATTCCTTCTTTCCTGGGGGTCAAGGGTCATCAGGGGTAACCTTTGCTCCTCTATCCTCCCTGCCACCAGGTTCCCCAAGGAGATGATTGACATTAAAATCCTCATCAGGCTTTAGGACCAGACAAGATCTCCTTCAGCCAAGGATTTACTGTAGTTCGTTTGTTATTCTGAATGTGAAGCATCACGTCCAAATGATGCCAACATAGAAATGTAAACAGAAACAACTGGACTTGTTTCATGTGTTTGACGACATCAACTTCACCACTTCATGGCTCCTCTCGTCACTCTGGGTTTCTAATGCTAATGACCTCAGGTTTCTATCTTAATGGACCATAAGGCCATTAGTCTGACCATTTAGTTCGACTGTATCATAAAACAAATCAATTACAGCTAAAAGCAAGTGCTGTGGTTCTTCTTCATTGGCTTTTGCAGATATTCTGTTTCCCTCCTTCTTCAGCATACAACAGTTTTTAAAAGGTTAAAAAGAACAACAAACTCGGCTCCAGTGATTATCTTTTTTTTTTTTGTTTTCTGTATCTGAAGTTGTCCTTGGGTTGTGGTGGCTTCTTTCACCACTAGGGGGCGGTCCAGGCTCGCAGGCAGGGAACAGGGAATTACAATGTACCAAAAAGAGTGAGATCAAACCAACAAGAGAAAGAAAGCAGAGAGGAGATGTCAGGACGGCGATGAGGGCTGTTTTGAAGATAAGCTCTCTGGGAGAGATGCAGATGAAAGCAGGATAAGGTGAGGCGTTGAAGGTGGAGAGGAGACGCCGGCATCGAGGCACTGATCAGATAAGTACAAGGAGGGATGAAAAGGGATGGGAGAGGAGATTGAGTCATCTTATCTGCACGCTTGTTGCTGCCTCTGAATCACAGGAGACGTCCACGACCACCCTTTAGGACAGGCAGGACAAGGTCCTCTTCCCGTAAACACTCAGCGATAACACCAAATGTCACAGTGTTTAAGGTGCAGCTTGAAACATTCTGATTTTTTTTTAATTGTTTTTCTAAATTGTTTTATTGGTTTTCCAACTTATTGATAATGTTACTGAATTATTCCACCCCATCAACTTTGATTCAACTTCCAAATATTCTTCTAAACAAGAATTTTATTTGATTTTTATTCATTTTAATTGGTCTGGTAGAAACCAGTAATGTAATTATTGCCAATACTTTATTAATTTTGATCATTTTAAAGGTGATAAAGCCCAAGATGTACTAATTTGCCACACAGTTATAAAGTATTGTACCCAATGTTGTCGTAGCAATTATACAGTAATTAAAGTTAAACTTAAATTATTTAAATTATTTATCAAAATAGGCAAATTAATGTCGTCATTTTTTAAGAATTACTTTTAAAATGGCCAATAACTGTTAGTACATGACTGGTTGCTTCAGTCTTCCAGTTCAGAGTTTCACACATGCAGGCTGCAGACCAAACGTGGCCCACAGGCTTCAGTTCAGCTTGTCGGATGACTCTGCATTGTGTACAAATGATTAGCAACAATAACTGCTGTCGCTGGGTTTTCCACTCGGGAGCGTTCTGGACACCTTACTGCTGGTGAAGAGCCGTTAGCATCAGTCACACTGCCAGGGGGAAGCTGCACAAGTCCTTTGTTCAGAGGATTCTCCAGGCTTTATTCCCACATTAACCTGAAGAGAAACAAT
Source organism: Salarias fasciatus (assembly GCF_902148845.1). NCBI lineage: Eukaryota > Metazoa > Chordata > Actinopteri > Blenniiformes > Blenniidae > Salarias > Salarias fasciatus. The sequence goes on from NC_043745.1 coordinate 8,280,541, forward strand.
AAAATGAAGATGAAGTCAGGTCATATGGTGCAACTTGCAGCTGTTGTCCAGCCTATAGATCAGATTGGACTGAATGTATCTAAACTCTGTTTTGTGTTTGAAGCTCCTTCTCTATTTTCTCGACAGCATTTTACACATATCCCCTAATATTGTGTCTTTCTTGCCTTCTCCCTGTCGTGTTCAGCTGAACCTGCTAAAGGAAATGCATCAGGATGAACTCGGCCGCATATCTGAAGACTTGGAAGATGAGCTGGGGGCTCGGACCAGCATGGACAAGAAGCTGGCCGAGCTACGAGCTGAGGTGAGGCGTCCGTCACAATATTCAATGTGCACACGCTTTGCAGTATCACCACTCACCTCCTCAGCAGGATTTTGAGCGTGCAGTCATGACTGTGTTTCTCTGCCAGATGGAGCGGCTGCAGGTGGAGAACGCGGCGGAGTGGGGGCGCCGGGAGCGCCTGGAGACGGAGAAGCTGGCCCTGGAGAGGGATAACAAGAAGCTGAGAGCTCAGGCCGAAGACCTGGAGGAGCAGTTGGCCAAGAAACGCCGGCAGGCCGCCTCCGCTCTCGACACCGACCTCAAGGCCATCCAGACCGAGCTGTTTGAGAGAAACAAGGTCAGCAGAAATCCTCCCTCCTTACTGCGCCTCCTGCCTCCACCTGCTGCTCTTTTCCTGTTGCTCCTCTAAATGAAGCTTTGAGGCCACAAAACACACATTCAATCTGATTGATGCTTCGTTCATCAACACGATATTCTCAAAAGCGTGAACGTGACCATCAGACTGTCTCTGTCCACTCCTCCACGGCTTCGGCAGTTTTACTGAGGCTGGAGGTCCAGACAGGCCCCTCAGGACCGCCACGGTCCCCCATCACCCCAATGCTGCTGAGGCCAGGGGGTGTGTGTGTGTGTGTGTGTGTGTGTGTGTGTGTGTGTGTGTGTGTGTGTGTGTGTGTGTGTGTGTGTGTGTGTGTGTGTGTGTGTGTGTGTGTGTGTGTGTGTGCGTTCTTGTATTTCTATCCTTGTCGGGGCCAAATGTCCCCACAAGGATAGCAAAACGTGGAACGACGTGCCTTGTGGGGACCTTTTTCCGGTCCTAAGTAGGAGAAACAGTGTTTTCTTGACCATGTTGTTGTTACTGAAAAAAGTAAAAATGCAAAAACATTTCTTTCGGGTTAGGCTTTATTGTGGTGTGGGTTAGGGTAAGGGTCAGGGTTAGGGGCTAGACATGAATGGGAGTCAATGGACGGTCCCCACAAGGATAGAAATACAAGACTGGGCGTGTGTGCGTGTGTGCGTGTGTGCGTGTGTGCGTGTGTGTGCTGCCTGAGATTTTCAGTTCAATGCAGTGACAAGGCTTTTTTTCTTATTTATTTATTTATTTATTTTTTAAGTTTCAGAGCTCCTGGAACAGATGCATGTAGTGAAGACTTTGCACTGCCCTTGCTTTTCCGGAACAATGTCAGCTGTGTGCGTGCGTGCGTGTGTGTGTGTGTGGGATTGATCGTGTTTTGTGTAAAGTGTTAAAACCTCAGTATTGATCTCAGGACAAAGAATGGGAAATAGAGCGAGCAATTAAGACTAAAGATATGGACATGCACGCATGTGCGCGCGCGCACACACACACACACACACACACACACACACACACACACACACACACACACACACAGACAGAGGACAATAGAGGGTGAGAGAGAGAGTGACGATGTGGACACAGCGTGTGTGTGTGTGTGTGTGTGTGTGTGTGTGTGTGTGTGTGTTTGATATGAGTATTACCTTCATTTAACCTGAAATACATGAAAACATCACTTTGTGCCTGTGCAGCTCATCAGTTCTCTGAGTCGGGGCGTCGTCCTGTCCTGCTCGTCTCATCCAGCTTGTCACGGGAGCGTTCTGAGGGTAGCAGACCCCGAGCGGAGCTCTCGCCGCAGTGGTCTGCTTGATTGTTGAAGCAGCCTCGGGCTAACGGTGCAAACTGTGAGGACCGGTAACAGGTGGAAGGAGTCCGGCTGAAGCTTCAGTTAGACCAGGTCGTCAGCGTCGGGGGGCGTGCAGCTCAACAAGCCGATGACCAACGAAGTTAACTTCATTAAAAGTTTGCTCTCTGTTGTGTGAAGAGAGACACTCTAATGTTCAGGTTCAGCATTCCCCCTCTTTCAGAGCGCTACTTGTGCTTTAAAATGAACTGAAGTGGGAAGTTTTAGAACAAATCTTTGAAGCATCCAGTATTAAAATGTAACAACTGAAATGTTTCAGTAAAAAAAAAAAAAAGCAAAGCATTATGCATTTTTAATAATTTACCTAA